>NC_079209.1:44489522-44574522 GCF_026745355.1 Beta vulgaris subsp. vulgaris | reverse complement strand
GATACCAGGCACGAGAAGCTTGTTTCAGACCATAGATGGCTTTCCGGAGTCGACAAATGTGATCCAAAAAATCAGATCGAATAAAACCTGCAGGTTGTTTCATGTAAACATCCTCAATGAGATCACCATGTAAAACGACATTTTTAGCATCTAATTGACGGATGACCCATTGATAGGAAGTAGCTAAAGAAAAAACCAATCGAATAGTAGTAGAGCGAACAACAGGGCTAAAAGTCTCAGAGTAATCAATACCTTCCTACTGACCAAAACCATGAGCAACCAGACAAGCCTTAGGCCTAATCATGAGCCTCTTCATTATCGTATAATTCCATTTAGTACTAATCAAGTTCTTTGTAGCATCAAACTGTACCGAATCCCACGTTTTGTTAACCAACATAGCACTAATCTCTTCCGCCATGGCTTGACACCAATTTGAAATTTTATTAGCCTTAAAGAAACAAGTCGGAGCTTGTTCCTTGTCAAGAGTGGTGAGACTTATTATATGTTTAGGTTTAAAAATACCATTTTTAGCACGAGTTATCATGTCATGAGTATTATGGGAGGATGGCACGACTAAACCAGCGAGCGGAAGAGATGCCGACAAGGACACTAGAGGCAATGGAGTACCGGAGAGAGGAACGGGTGCATGCTCGAGGGAGGGGGTAGGGCGTTAGGCGCTGACTCGGGGGAGGGGCGAGGAGCTGTGGGCGCTGACTCAGGGAAGGAGGGAGAGTCGTTGGGCGCTGGCAAGCCAGCGGCCTGACCTGACAGACACGATAAAGAGGCTCTCAACCTAGCGGGCACTGGAAGACCAGCGAGCTGGGCAGCAGCTTGCGACAAATGGGGAAGGGAGTGTGCGAGCGCTGGCAAGCCAGTGACCTAACCAGCAGCGGTGGGCGAGGGACAACCCGAGCCTGCCGGCGATGGACGCCGAGCGGTTGAGACAGAAGGCAAAGGGGGGGAGGGGGACTCGAGGGGCTGGGTAGGCGAGGCAAGAGGACGAGGCGTAGGGTCATGCGCGCCAACGGAGGGGGTAGGCGTAGAAGAAACCCCTAGAGGCAATTGGAGAAGGGATGGATCTGTATCACTAGAGGAAAGACTAGACGACGGTCTAGACGACACTAGCTCGCGATAGGGAAACATCGACTCTAGGAATTTCACATGACGACTCACACGACCGGACTTAGGCTCATAATAGCGATAGCCCTTGTAACCAGGAGTGTCCCAAGGAAAACACAAGGGACGGACCGGGCAGTCAGCTTGTTAGACGGTTTGGCAGAAAAATTAGGAAAACACGCAGAGCCAAAGACACGTAATAACGAGTAATCAGGCAGCTTGGAAAACAATTTCTCAAAAGGGGACACACCACGCAAAATGGGGGTGGGCAAGCGATAAACAATAAAAGTAGCAGTGTACGCAGCATCAACCCATAATTAACCACGCAGCGATGACTCAATGAGCATCGTGCGAGCAAATTCAATTATATGACGATGCTTGCGTTCAACAACCTCATTTTGTTGTTGTGTTTTAGGGCAAAATTTGCGAAAAGCAATACCACATGTTCGAAAATGATCAAGGAGAAGTTGGTTATCAAATTCTCGTCCCCCATCACTTTGAAAAATCTTGATTTTGCAGTCAAATAAATTTTCAACCAAAGCTTGAAAATCTTGAAAACGAGCATGCACTTCATATTTGCGTTTTAAAGGATATATCCAAGTATAGCGGGATAAATCATCAACAAAACAGACATAATATTTGACACCAAGATTAGAAAAATAGGGGACTACCATAAATCAGAATGAACTAAAGCCAATGGCTCATCAAAAGAGTGTAATACTTCTTTTAAAGGTAAGCGATGCGACTTGCCTAAACAACATGAAACAAAATCAAACACAGGACTAGAGGCACAAACAATGGCGTTATATTGCTTAAGAGCACCTAAAACGTGATCGCCACAATGACCAAGATGACGATGCCAAGGAGGACCAGACGCAGAAAGAAACAAAAGGGAAACTAGACTCCTAGGATGATGAGGAAGGGTGATGGGATATACATTTCCTTGACTAGATGCCTTGAGAAGCACCTCCCCAACCGAGTGTCCTTAACAAAAACATGAGATCCATCAAAACTAACAGTACCAGTAGAGTTGAGAACTAAAGGATGACTGTGTTTTAAAGTGACAGTGCCAACATGTTTAACGGGGATCTGAGGACCATTTGATACCTCAACAGAAATTGGACCAGAACAAATAGATTTATTTGATAAGATACATGGATTATGGTCATGTGAGGAGATGCTCCGGAATCAGGAAACCAAGTGGTTTCATTATGCTCACTAGTGGGAAGCGGCCAACAAGAGCGGCATTTGATGTTTGAGCATAACGAGACGAACAAGAGACGGCGAAGTGACTTGGATGAAAGCAAATTTGACGGACTATATTGCTTGAGGAAGAAGCAAACACACCATCAACAGCGGGACTCCCTACAGACAAATGGTTAGTATCGCAAGAAGGAGAGGCTACTACAACACTTTTAGATGACAAAAGTGAATTACATATAACTGTACCTCCTACGGTGTGTGTTTGGGATTGCTTTGCACCCCCGCCACGACCCCCTTGATGTCGACCACATCCTTTGGCACCCCCACGACCCCCATGTTGACTGTTGCGGGAACTAGTGAGTGTGAAGGAGGAATCAAGTGAAGGAGAGACACCAGGAGCATGAGCAAGGAAGGGTTGATGAGAAGCAAAACCTTGTTCCCGAGCATGGCGACTTTTGAGAATTTGTTCCTAAATCGATAACTTTTCCAAAACTGAAAACTAAGATGGCCAGAAAAGTGAGTAATACTCGTAGTGAGGGAGTCATAATCCCTCCCAAGACCCATAACCGTGCGCTGAATTAAGTCGCGGGAAGAGACAGGAGCACCAATCGCAGCAACAGAATCAACAACAAGTTTTATTTTACAGAAACAAGCATCCATTGATTAACTCTCAATTTTAGAAACATGTTGCAACATAGTTTTCAACTTCATAGAACAAGCCAAACTAGCATTCAGAAAACGGGACTGAAGTCTAGTCCATATGAGGATAGAAAAGTTGACATCATCCACCTCAACAAGCATATCTTCAGACAAAGTAGCAAACAACCAGGAACGAATAGTTTGATCAATGCGCAACTAATGATAATAGTCTGGATTCAGAGATTGAAGATGTTGATTATCAAGCATATAAACCTCAAGCATAGTAATAGAACCATCAATCACGCCTAAAAGACCATTAGATACCAAAAAAGATTCAAACTGAGTACGCTAAGGCAAGTAATTTTCAACAGTCCGAAGAACAGTAGTAACAATATTCTTGACATTAGAGGTGGATGTGACGAGAGTTGACGATAAAGATGCAAGATTATGTTGGAGGGTAAACAAACCTGGGGGCTCACTAGTACCAGTGGGTGTTGGATGGTGTGGCAGCAAATCGGGGTGGCCAACTAATGTGGAGCCGCTGGAAGAAGGCTATTGGGGCGCAAGTAGAGCAAAGCACGAGTCACAGCAACACCAGAGGCAGCAGCCCCGAGCAAAGACACCGCAACATCGAACAGTCAGCGCGGTGTGGGGTGTGTGGGTGTCCACAAAAATCCGAGAGACGAGCCAAGGCTTGACTGGCCGAACGTTGGTTGGAGACCTGACGCGCCAGCAGAGGAGCATGGCTGCGAGTTAGGGATGACCAAGTATTACCCTGCAACGCTAGTGAGTGGTGGCGCTAGGAAGGCGTCGGTGGATTGTGGTGGGAGCATGGCGGACGAGACAGTGGAACTGGCCATGATAGCAACGATAAAAACTTCACACATAAAAATAAAAGTGAAGGCAGAAGCGAGATCAAGGATAAAAAATTTAGGGTTTAAAATTTTCATGCTCTTAATACCATGTCAATATAATGATACGACTTACCCTAATGAGGGTATCTGGACGCATATATATACGTTATCAATAAAAACGTACAATGATGAGGATACCCTTAATATCCTCTATTAACATTTATAAACATTTTAATACACATGTGTAGTATTATTATTAGAGGCAAAAACGGTTATTAAACATATTTCTACCTAATCCTCTAAAAAAAAGGCTCCTAATAAGAGCTTTTTTATTTTGAGAGTTTTTATTCCAAAGCTCTCTCTAAAAGTCTCTTTTACCAAACTTCTATTTTTGCTCCAAAACTCTAATTGCCAAACACCTCCAATATAATTATTATCATAGGAATTCCCCAGGTACCACATTTTTGTTTTGTGAGGTGAAGTACACGATACATTAGTATATAAATTAACCAACCATTTAGTAGTATCATATTTTTTTTTTGTAGGGCATGGTGCAATCTGGATTCCTTTATTATTAGATCTCCAGTGACTAGCTTCCAAGACTCTTTTGAGTTTAATTAGAGCTCTCTTGGTATCCGTGGGCCTAAGCCGGGTCGTGGACAAAATCTGAAAATTTTAAGCCCAGCCCGCCATTTGCCCAAGCCCGCGGGCCGAGCCCGTGAACAGGCTCGATCCAGCCCATACTCGGGTCTACAAGTCAGTAGTTTTGTAAAAAAATCCCTCTCGCAAACCTTCCATCTACATCAACTATGTTTAAATATTGGCTTCAACAATTTGGTTATTAGAGTAGTTTTAAATTGTGGGATGAATAACAAATTTTTTTTTGAGCGGAATAAAAAAATTTCTAATTTATATTAAGGTTTGCATTATTGGTGTATTTCCTTCTAAAGTTAGTGGATTACAACCATTGAATATGTTATTTGGGTTTGAAGTTGACATTAAATCACTAAATTTAAGATTACTTAGTTTTTTCTTAATCTTGGTTTATTTCACTAGCTTTCGATTTTGGGTTTGGTACTAGGGTTTTAAATTTAGGGATAAATGGGAGAAAAAATTGGAAAAGTGGCTCACTAACCGAAAAAAGTTGACAACAAATAGTTCCGTTGGTAGCTTAAGACCACATTATGATTTTTCGGCCAAATTGTCAACTTTCCGGTGTTGACTTATTTTTTCGTCCAAAAGATCGGTTTTTTTTTTTTGTTTCTCCTCCTCCACCTCCACAACCTATCCACCGGAAACCCCACCGAAATCCTCTTCCCTCACCCCTACGCCCTGCGCCCTACCCACTGGAATTTTCCCCGTCCACCCTATGCCTTGCGCCCTACCCACCGGAATCCTCCTCCCCTGTGCCCTAGGATAGGTAAACCACGAGAGCAGGGACCCATGAGGAAAGAGAGAAAGGGGCAACCAGCGCAAAAAGGGTTGGAGGATTTGGGATTGGGAGATGAAGAAGAAGGATGAAGCTAGGAAAAGGAGAGTGATAGGATTTCGAGGTAGGGGACTAGTTGATGCGGCGGTAGGGCGTAAGGGTGGGGGAGGAGGAGAAACAAAAAATAACGAGGTTTTGGAGGGAAAGAAATTGTTAACGTCAGAATTTTGACAATTTGGGCGGAAATCATGGTGTTAAGTTGCCAACGGAATTATTTTCATTGGTCCTTCCCTCCAAAAAAAAATTTTAAGTGATGTTTCCTCGCAAAAACTCTATTTTAATTGGTTCTTCCACATTAAAAATCCTATTAATTATAAAGAAAATTAATTTAGGTGGTTTTTTATGAAAAAAAGTTGCATATATTATAAATAGTCACCTACAAATCCTCCAAAAAAAAATTATTTTGTATATTACTGGCAACTATTAAAGTATAACTAGTTTTTTTTCCCGGATGATGCATCAGGTCAGTTACAATAAACAAATATGTTAGTATTTTTAAGTTTCATAATTTATTTTGCTACTTTTCGTATTTTTTATCCATTAAGAAATTCAAAATTTCACGTAATATGATATTAATATTCTCCTGTAAGTTACGTAATAAGAGTGTTAGAGATGTATATACCTGTTTAAGTCTTTTTCATAAATTATAATTATTAAAAGACTTAATCATATTTTATTTGACATATTAGACAACAAAGTCATAGTGTATTGATGGTTAAGCTCTTACTTTTCATTTCAAAGGTCACGTGTACGATACCTTGCACTTAGACATTTTTTTAAAAGTGAGATGTACACATAAACATAAAACA
This sequence comes from Beta vulgaris subsp. vulgaris, assembly GCF_026745355.1. Lineage (NCBI taxonomy): Eukaryota > Viridiplantae > Streptophyta > Magnoliopsida > Caryophyllales > Amaranthaceae > Beta > Beta vulgaris. The sequence continues at coordinate 44,568,412 of NC_079209.1, read as the reverse complement.
TTTGCATTAAAAACGTGAGGAGAGTGCCACGTGACACATAAGCTTTCTTTCGCACGCCATTTAATATATTTCTATAGATAGATAGTACCATAACGACTATAGATTCTTTAGAGAAATCATTTGAAAAAAAAAAGTCAAAGCAAAACAATTAGAAGTATATCAGAATTTGTCTCTTTTGTTTCTAAATATGATATATATAGAAGAGCCAAAGAATAATCAACTGTCTGATTCTTGTAAAAACAATATACCACCGGAAAAAATAATGATAATAGAATAAATGCTACTCTCTCCGTCCCATAATATAGTGCATACTTCATTTTTGGTGAGTCAAATTTTAAAATCTTTGACCAAATATTCTCATTAATATAACTAATCGTGTGGATCTTGTTTCGCCTCAATGTATATATTCATAGTATTAACTTTTTATATTTTTTATTAATATAAAATTGAAGATATTAAAGATTAAAGTTAAGACCGTGTAAAAAAGAAATAAGCACTAGATTATGAAACGGAGGGAGTAAAATTCTATAATAGGGTGTTCTCCACGAATTTTTCTTTTCTTTGATGCTAATGTAAACTACTACTAAACATAAACTTTATCATGCTTCAAGAGATCATGCCTATTTAGAATAGTTCCAATGAATTTTATCGTTGCAGTAAAAGACAATACAAAATCGATTCGTAAGAAAATTAAAGCAAAAGCAAAAGCAATGCAAGATGAAATATATTTGTTGAAACCTTCCTTTTTTTTTTTCTTTTTTGTAGTGGATGTTGAGACCATGCAAACTTATTTTTGGAAAGTTTAAACAACTTACCTGTGTTGTTAGTTGAGGTAGCTTCAAGTTCAACAAGATGTCGAGCTGAGACATCAAAGGAAATGAGGAGAGCCATTGCAAAAAGTATGCCAAGAATAAAAAGAGGCTTTGAAAATGCCATCTTAAGTCTGGAAGCGTGTTTATGGGTTCGGCGACTATAGGAAATAGCAATAGTAGAAAAGGTAGAATAGTGCATGTATTTATAGGCGATTGGAGTAGTTGAGACTTGGCGAAGACCGCGGACTGATGCGAATGCTCAAAGTAAATACACACATTTTGTTGAAGAAGAAAGCGTCTTGTGTCATGTGTGTAAAACTGATTGAGTGTCTACTTGGATATGGGTGTCTAAGTGTCCGACTTAGTTATTTTGTAGTGAAAAGTTAAGTTTTTAAGTTTCAAATGAAGTATCCAAGTAAAGTGTCGTGTTGGACACGACTCGACACGACACCTCAATTTTGAGGTAAATGAAGGTGTCGGAGTAGCATATTATGTAACATGTTACACCATAACTTATTGTGTTGTGTGTAACAACATCTCACACGTGTGAACTGATTCATGTCATTATTAACGTACTTCATATCGTTTTGGAGTTGTCTCATGTCATTTTGTATAAATATGTTTCATGTCATCTATAGAACTCTTTCATGTCATTATTGCTGATTTTTGTGACATTTTTAAGCAAACTTATATCATTTTGGAGATGGAATTTATGTCATTTTTCCGTATTTCATTATTATTTGTGAACTCTCTATGTACGATATTATTATTACTCATTATCGTGTCATTATTATTCAAATTTATGTCATTATTGAACAACCTTGTACCATTTAAACCTATTTTAATATTTATTTGTCAACTTCTTATGTACCATATTATTATTACTCATTTATGTGTCATTATTACTCATTTTTATGCCACTATTGAGCAAACTTGCATCATTTAATCCTATTTTAATATTATTTGTCAACTCCTTACGTAGCATATCATTATTACTCATTTTTATGTCATTATTGAACAAACTTATACTAACTCCTTTTCTTAATAAGTGCAACACTTTTCTTATTTGAAATAGTCACAATAAATACAACCAAGATCAAAATGGTATAAAAGACTAAGGGGGCATTTGGTTTGGGGTTTTTAGGAAAGGGTAAGAGAATCAACTAGCTCAATTCCCTTACTTGTTGTTTGTTAAGACATATCAATCATTTCCTTTACCCTCTCCTTTCCCCCAAACTCCTCTACTTTCATTCCCCACCCTCCCCCAAAGGTTTCACTTACGTACCCTTTCTTTTTTCTACCCATGGTGGCCTTGACCAATCATTGACCACTACCCCCAACCACAACCCAAGCACACAACCACTACATCAACCACCGACCACACCACCCCAACAACTGAACCACCACTTCAAGCCCCCTAACCACCTTGACCGCCACTGAAACCACCATTACCGCCACCTAAACCACCATTACTACCAATGAAACCACCACGTTAACCCCTAAAATTACCATATGCCACCAAAACCACCACCCCATGCACCAAAAATTACCAACACAAGGCGAAACCACCAACCCATGGCCGAAAGCACCAACCCACTCACCGAAAACCATATACACATGGCCGAAACCACCACTCAAGCCAACTCCACCCACACGAAAAAAAATCCCATCCAAACTAAAAAACCCAAAAATAATCCTTGATTATGGCTTTAAATGGTCAAATTCAGCAATAAAAATTTAAGATATGAAGTTTTATGGTCGAATTTGACCTTTAGAACCTCAAATGTGGCCTTTAATGGTGGTAAAGAAGGTTAAGAAGGAAGGGGGACTACTGAGGTGTAGTCAATGAGGTGGCGACGGTGGGTGGCAACGATGAGGGGCAGTAGTGAGGGGCGGCATTGAGAGGCTGAGTTGATGGGCGGCAGTGAGAGGGCGGTGGGAGCGGTGGTACTCAGGAGAGAGAGTGGGGGGAAATAGTGAGATGAGGAAGATGAGTTCTCATTGTTCTCATTCAAACAACTTTCTGAATCAAAGGGTTTTCTTTTCCTTTCTCCTTATTTCTCTTTCTTAAACCCTTACCCTTTCCTCTTCATAAACCAAACACCCCCTATTATTATTTACAAATATGCCACCAAAAAGCAAGAGGGAACCACAACTTTTTTGCTTAGCCACTTGAATTACTCTACTTTATTGTGGTCCCAACTTTCTCTCTCTACATTCCTTGGTATTCCACACTCTCTTTATGTCGCACTTATTAAAAACGAAGGAAGTATCATTAAAAACCTATTTTATTATTATTTGTCAACTTGTCATTATTACTCATTTTTGTGTCATTATTATTCATTTTTATGTTATTATTGAACAAACTTGCATCATTTAAACCCATTTTAATATTTTTTTGTCAACTACTTATGTATCATATCATTATTACTCATTTATGTGTCATTATTGAGCAAACATGTATCATTTAAACTTGTGTTCAATATTAATTATCAACTCCTTATGCACCATATGTAACACCCCCAAAATCTATCCACGTCTAAACTATGCCGCATCGAATTTGAGAGTTTTACCGCAGTGGTGAAACGCAAGGCTTATTGAAATGAAGACATTAACTGAAAACATTAACTTACTCCTTATTATGAAACTAAATTGCAACAGAAATAACATGTTACTTACAACTCAAAAATCATCATTGATCGCTTTTTATTCAAACCATTAATTCAATAGGTTATAATAAATCTATAAGTTTAAGAAAAAATTGACAGAGTTAATCCCCACTATGACCGGTCCGCTCAAAATATTCCGAACTTTGGATTATTCTGGAATAATCCAAACTATTTAGGGTACCTTCCCAAAATAATCCAAACTTTTATTTTTCTTGCCTTCAATGATCCGATCCCTTTTGGGTCTACTATATATAGGATAATTAAAAGTTTGGATTATTTTGATAATGTACTCCCCATAGTTTGGATTATTCTAGAATAACCCCATAGTTGGGATTATTTTGAGCGAAACGGTGATAGTTTGGATTATTCTTGTCAAGTTTTCCTAAGTTTAACCAAAACATTTAAAAGTTTATAAACTAAAGAATATCTCTCGTATGCCTGACCTCATGCAGCAACACCGGCATACCTAATCTGATCCCCATTGAAGTTTCAATAGTTCATCACAGGTCAACAAACAAACACAAATAACAAACAATCATCTATACTGAGTACGTACTTAAATAGTGAGATAATATACTAAGCATAATCAAAACAATAAGAAACATTCCTAGACATGATACTACGAGAGTATTACATTTTATTACTTTTATAATTTAGTTGGCAACGAATGAGCACCATCATCTTTCTAAAATCCTACGGACTACTTAATCCTTAAAAGACAACTTGGTCTATTAGGTGGAATGTAATTACATATTCGTTCCGTCTCATATCCATCACCTTAGTATGCATACCTCCAAGATCGTACGAAACCTTTCGTCTACTTGAGTTATCAAAATTTATAAGGACAATATTGTCGTGACAGTAGGCGTGCGTAGGAGTGTAGAACAAGTCCCACACTCCCTCCATTGTTCACTATTTGTAGGGACTTCAACTACAAGTTTATCGCCAAAGATCATTCTTAATGATATTCATTCATACAACATTACATATAATCATTAAATTTTCCTTCTGAGGTACATTGCTCAATTCTTTAGTTCTTGTAACATCCTTGTTACAACAATAAATCATAGGATTTCAGTGCAATTCATTTCATGCTTGTGATACGATAGAATTACGCATTCCCATAATAATGCAATTTGATTCACAAGTCATATAACCAGGCTTATACATACAGATAATTGATTTCATGTTACGAAATAATCTCATCAATCATAATCGTACAATTGTTCTCTATCATGATTCTAGTCTCCAATGAAAGAATCCATAACCTAACATGATACTAACATATCTAACTGAACTACTACGCGTACGTACCTTGTTACTAAGAATCTTTGTTGACTACTTAAACGTTCTGCTTATGAAATTGGTACCTAATCGAAATAATAAAATTTAAAGTATTGCATTGTTAAGTCCTTGATATTATTTAAATAAAAACCAACTTAACGAACTATGTAAAACTTAGTGTTTCGAAATATAAAAATAACTAATCTTGTTGTTTAAACTTCCTTATCAAAAACTTTATTGAAACTAACATCTTTAGGAACTAATAATAATATGCAAATCTGATTTTAGTTAGCTTATTCTATACTTATTCTTAATAACAAAACTTAAACCAATATACATAGGTATAATTAAATCAGAATTGAGAATTAAAATCATCCTAAGAACTAAAAGTATAATCAATAATCTGATTTCCTTTAACTTTTACTATACTTTAGTTACAACCCAACTAAACCATTATATACACAAGTATTACAAAATCGATTTTGAGAGATAGAATCATCATAAGAACCGAAACATAAATATAAATCTAATTTCTTTTACTAATTCTATACTTTACTTATGATTACAAAACTTAATCAAAATACATAATAATAACAAAATCAGATTATATAAATTAAGTTAAAGAATAAAAGAGTGAGACAGTGACAATCGAAAAAACATCGGCAACCACCCCACACCTGTACCGGACCACCGACGAGCCAAGAACCTGTAACTACACAACACAACCCAAATCTCGAACAACTCGAGTCTTACACGCAATACTTCCAGCAGCACTGCGATAAACTCGCGTGACACAACTCACGACGCCTAGCCTCGCGCGACCACACGAACTAGTCAACTCGAACTCCGAACGGCCACTATGCAATGCGCGAACCGTGATTCGAGCACCCCTTGATTCAACCCACGAACCGTCGTCCAGCGAGCAACGCTAACCTCGACCACCGTCCTCCAGACGCCTCGAGTCTCTACCAATGAGCTACGGTGATTGACATAGCAGTTTGGTCGACGGAAGCAACAGGGAAGGACTGAGAAGAAATGTACGAGGAGAAGGAAGGAAGGAAAATGATGCGGGAGGGAGAATAAGAGAGGAGAGAGAAAAATCCTTGGGGTAAAAAGAAAAGTTTTGCCTGATGAAGTTAGGGTTTTTTTTTCTTTCTTCTTTCGTATTTATAGCATGATTACCTAGGTGTAATAGGATTTATTTCCAAATCAAATTGCGATTTATTATTTTATTTATTTCAAAAATAAAATGAAACCAAACTATAATATAATTAGGTATAAAAAGTAGGTTGTATATTTAAATTATAATTGTAACCTTACCCAAACTATATTTTTTGTGAATAATATTAAAAATACATTCAATTATACTCTTTATATTTTCTTATTTATAAAAACTAACTCCCAAAAATACGGAGTATTACAGGCTTCCCCCCCCCCCCCTTAAAGGAAGTTTCGTCCCAAAACTTTGAGGCAGCCTGTTGTAACGACAATCTTTTGCACTTATAAGTCCTAATGTTTAACAAACGTTCTCTAACTATCGCACGTCACATGAGTGATAAAACACCTAATTAACAGACTTAACAGACTTTGGCAATCTTTAGGTTGGAAGCGCGAAATTCTATCACATTCTTTCCCCCTAAAAGAAAAGTTACGTCCCCGTAACTCACTTACCTCTTGAAAAAGCTCACAGTACTTCAGACGCATCATATCTTCTACTTCCCATGTGGCTTCGTCAATCTTCAAATTTCTCCACAACACTTTCACAATTTTAACGTCCTTATTTCTCGTACTACGCACCTTGTGGTCTAGGATCTTGATGGGTTTCTCTTCATAGGACAAGGTTTCGTTTAAATTAACGTTTTCAAGTTCTAGGACATGTGATTCGTCATGTACGTATTTTCAGAGTTGGGATACGTGAAACACGTTATGGACCCTCTCTAACTCGTTGGGCAATTCCAGGCGATAAGCCACTTTGCCTACTCTTGCCAAAATCTCATATGGTCCTATGAATTTAGGGCTTAATTTCCCTTTCTTCCCAAATCGCATCACTTCTTTCATTGGGGACACCATAAGCAACACTTTTTCACCAACTTCATAATTCTCTTCCCTTTGCTTCTGATCTGCATAGGATTTTTTTCCTATCATGTGCAGTCCTAACCTTCTCCTGAATGACTCGCACCTGATCCACGGTCTCTTGAATCATGTCAGGACCTAACACCACAATCTCACTAATGTCGTTCCAGCACAATGAACCACGACACTTTTTCCCTTACAATGCTTTGAATTGAGCCATTTTAATACGAGCATGATAATTCTTGTTGTATGAGAACTCTATGACGTCTAAATGGTCTTCCCATGCTCCCTGGTATTCTAAGGCACAAGCTCTTAACATGTCTTCTAAGGTCTGAATGGTTCTTTCTGTTTGACCTTCTGTAGCTGGGTGAAAGATTGTACTCATCAATAGCTCACTACCAAATGCTTCCTGGACCTTTTTCCAGAAATTCAAAAGGAATCGTGAATCCCTATGCGACACTATAATCGTGGGTACTCCATGCAATAAAATGACATCTTTAATGTATGCTTTGGCTTGTGCTTCCATACTCCACGTGTCTTTCATGGGGTATGAACCCCGCGGTGTTGGTTAATCTATCCACTATTACCCATATCGTGTTATTGCCTCCCCGACTCCTAAGCAAGGCTACGACGAAGTCCATGGATATCGAATGCCACATCAATGTTGGAATGTCTAGAGGTTAGATTTTTCCTTGAGGTATCTTGTGTTCACTTTTAACCTTTTGACATGTCAGGTGTTTGGAGACAAACTCGAATACTTCCCTCTTCATCCTAGGCCACCAAAACATCGTTTTGAGGTCCTTATATAACTTATCCCCCCCCCCCCGCGGGTGGACGAAATAGTTCGTGTTACGACCTTCACTCATTATCTTTTGTTTCAACTCCTCACATTTTTGCGGTACACACCACGTAACCTTGTAGCGTGTACTCTCATCTTCATGGATTTCAAACCCTTCCGCTTTGCCCTCCTTAAGTTTCGCTTTGACTCCCTCAACCCCATGCTGACCTTCTCTTATTTCATCTCGGAAGTTTGGCTAGATGGTTCGGGCACTCAATAGCTTTTCTAATTCCCCTTCATGAACCACTTCTATTTGGAGTTTATAAAATTCCTCACAAAGTTTGTCGGCCACTACCAAGGTTTTCAGGCTATGACTAGATTTGGGACTCAATGCATCAACAACAATGTTTGCTTTACCCTCATGGTATTATATGTCTAAGTCATAGTCCTTAATGAGCTCTAACCACCTGTGATGTCTCATATTAAGGTCTTTCTAGGTGAAGATATATTTGAGGCTTTTGTGATCGGTGAAAATTGGACATGTCACCCTGTAAACGTAATATCTCCAGATTGTGAAGGCAAATACAATTGCGGCCAAATCTAAGTCATGTGTTGGGTAGTTAACTTCATATGGTTTCAGTCGATGGGATACAAAAGATGACTTTCCCATTTTGCATAAAAACACAATCCAACCCATTCTTTGACGAATCACTATAGACATCATATCCCTCATTCTCGTTAGGAACTGTTAGGACATGTGCTGAAGTTAACCTCTCTTTTAGCATTTGAAAGGCTTTCTTACTGTCCTAATTCTAGTTAAACTTAGAATCTTTCTTCATTAAGTTAGTCATGGGCTTTGCTATTATTGAAAAGTATTTCACAAACCTCTTATAATAACCGGCTAAATACAAGAAACTTCTTGTATTTGTGACATTCTTTGGTGTAAGCCATTCACTCATAACTTGTATCTTTACATGATATACTGACACACTCTCCTTAGAGACGAAATGACCTAAAATGACACTCTTTCTAACCAAAATTCACACTTTGAAAACTTTGCATACATTTGGCTCTCCCTAAGTGTCTCAAAAATAAGCTACAAATGACCCTCATGTTCCTCCTTACTCCTTGAATAGATTAATATATATCGTCTATGGACAAGGTTACAAATTTATCAAGGTAGGGTCAAAAAAACCTATTCATGAGGTCCATGAAAACAGCAGGTGCATTAGTTAACCCAAAAGGCATAACGATACCTTATAATGTCCATACCTAGTCCTCAAGGCATTCTTAGGTATATATTGATCAGCAATCCTCAATTGATGGTAACCTGACCTTAAGTCTATTTTGGAGAGCATCTCTGCACCCTGAAGTTGGTCAAACAAGTCATCTATCCTTGGTAATGGATATTTGTTTTTCACAATCACTAGTGGAAAAATAAGGAAGGGTTGCGCTAAAAAAGGCCCTTAGGGCTGCGCTTTTTGACAGCAGCCCTTTCAATAGCAACCCTTCACTTTTTAAGTAGGGTTGCACTTTTTAGGTAAAAGCGCAGCCCTTCCTACCAAAAATAATATAAAAAATAAATTTTTTTTTGACATTTTATTACTCATATATTAATCTCACATTTTCTGAATTTTAACATTTACATTAAACCTTACAGTAAACCATCCAAATCCAAAAGGGGAATAGGAAATATGGTCAGGAAAACTAAAATTAAAACAGGAAATCAAAAAAAAGAATTCTACAATGCAACTAAACCCAAAACAAAAACAAGAAGAACGAAACGAATATATAAAAAAAAAAGAACAAAAATGAAAAAAAAAGAACAAAAACTAAAATACAGAAGAGAAGAAAGTATAGATCTGAAAATACAAGAACATTATTCAAAACAACATAGATCTGATAAATTTGGCCGTAAAACAACATTATTATTCAAAAGAACGAAAGTATAGATCTGATAAATTTGGCCGTAAAACCCCGAGAATTTCCCAAGAAACCCCAAATTCCAATCCAAAAATCAACCCCAAGAACAAAACCCACTTGCAGAACATCAACCATGTCCCAAATTTCCTCTTCTTTACCTCGACCTTTTTTGAGAAACCGATTTTTGTTGTGGATTGAAGAGCAGTTTTCAGGGATGTGGATGGAAACTTAACAACCGGAGGAGTTCTTGATATAGGAGTAGACAGAAGTGTCGGGTTAATCAACACCGGGGTTTTATTGGCTAATGGTTTCGAAGACGAAATCTTCGTTAAAGAGCTCCTTTGAACGCTCATAGACATGAGATCCAAGGTGGCCGAGATACTATCCAAGCACATTTTGCAATTGCAGTTGGCATCTTTGCGGCACTCCGAAAATTATTGAAGAAGGAAATGATATTTTTACTAATACGAGAGGGAGGGTGAGAGAGAAGAGAGAGGGTGACAGAGAAGCGTGTGAGAGAGAGGGGGGTTGCGCTTAATTCTTTTTTTTAAAAAAAAGCCCATAGAAGGGTTGCGCTTTTTTTAAAAAGCGCAGCCCTTCTGTAATAGTAGGTAGGGATGGCAGGTGGGTATAATTTGGCGGGTTTCGCACCGCATCCGCCCCAGTTGGGGCGGGTATGGATATGACTTTGGTGGGTAGTGGGTGGGTATGGATACGAAAAGTCAAATCCGCCATGGGTGGTGGGTAGGTGGTGGATATGAGGTCACATCCGCCCCAAATCCACCCGGCCCGCCCAATATCCGCCCGCCCCGCCCCATATCCATCAGCCCTGTATAATATTTACTAATTTACCCTTTATAAAATAAAGAATTATGTTCATAAATCTAAAAAATTGTAAAAAATAATTAAGAAATATGAATACTAAGAATGTGTATTTTGTTTTCTTTGAAATGGATGTTTGTAATAACTAATTTATAAATAGATTATATATAGAAAATAAATCAGGTGGGCGGGTGGAAAATCCACCTAGGTGATGGGCGGGTATAAGGGAGTAATGGATATCCACTTGGGTGGTGGAGCGGGTGTGGGTATAACCTTATACCCACGTGGGCGGAGGTGGATATGGAAACTTGTACCCGCCATGGTTGGCGGGTAGGTGGTGGGTATGGAAAATTTAGGTGGAGGTGGGTGTGGATTTAGGGGTATCCGCATCCGCCCCGCCCATTTGCCATCCCTAATAGTAGGGCTGCGCTTTTTAAACAAGCGCAGCCCTTCTATGTGAAGGGCTGCGCTTTTCTATTAAAACGCAACCTTACTTTAACGAAGGACTGCGTTTTATTTAAAAGCGCAGCCCTACTGTATAGAAGGGCTGCGTAATGAAGAAAGCGCAACCCTTCCTTTTTTTTCCCCTAGTGAATGACACTATTCAACTCACGATAGTCTATACACAACCTCAAACTACCATCCTTCTTCACAAATAAGACAGGGGATTCCCATGGTGACATACTAGGTTTAATGTACCCCTTCTCTAGTAGTTCTCCCAACTGGTTTTTCAACTAGTTCATTTCTGCTGGAGCCATTCGGTATGGGGCTTTGGAGATAGGTCCACCTCCAGGTATCAGGTCAACAGTTAACTCTACATCTCTTCTTGGAGGCATACCAGGTATTTCTTCAGGAAAAACATCTTGTAACTCTCTAACTATAGCCACATCCTTAGGTCTCAATGGATCATCCTCAACCCTTCTCATAGAACACATAAATAGAGGTCATCCTTTGTCTATATAGCTCCTAAGTACAAGCATTGATTACGTTAATCCTAGGTTCTCGAGGTATTCTCCTATATGACACCCTTTTTCCCGAAGGATCTCTCAGTTCTACCTTCTGTGCATCACAATCTATCTTATCCTTGTACTTCCCAAGCCAATCCATTCCCAAAATGACGTCTAGATTCAATAAATTAAACTCTATTAGATCGGAAGGAAAGATGCGCTCCCTATTTTCGGTGAGATATTAAGGAATTTCGTAGACCAATTAACAGTGTCCCCAGATGGAGTAACTATAGCCATAGAAATTGACTCAGACTCAACCAGTGCTAGAGTTTTAACAGTTGTATGGGAAATAAAAGAAAAAGATACTCCATAATCGAACAATACTTTAACATGAATTGAGGTGATAGGAAAAGTACACACGACAACATCCCTACGAGCTTCCTCCTCGCTAGCTGCCATCATATACAACTTCTCTTTGCCCTTATTATTATTGTTGTTGGTCACATGGTTCCCATTTGTTGCCTGATTATTTGTAGTGGTTTTTGGTTTTGAGTAATTGGATTTTCACCATTCCCATTCCCATTCCTAGGCTTGTCTCCATAGTTCCTTTTCTTTTGACCATTGGGGTTAACTTCATTCTTTGACTAGCACTCATACTCTCTATTCCCCAATTTCCTACATTCACGATACTCCACCTTATTACCCTCCAAATCTCTCCTAGGATGGTTGTCTGGGCACTTCTGACACCTGTACACACGCTCAGGCCTGCGGTTGTTGGTGTTATTGTTGCGGTTATTGTTATTGTGGTGAGTGTTGTTGTTGGGTCCTGTGTCGAAGTTTCTTTAGGAAGTTTGGTTATTCTGGTTCCATGGTGTTTCTTTTCAAATCTTTAAACCTCGGGGTTTGGATTCTCCTTTCGTTTCTCACCTTGTTTACCTCCTTCCTCTCATTTCCTTATGACATATAAATGGGAAGCTTTGCCAAAGACATGGTCCAACGAGGTGAATGTATCTCCCCCTAGTCTCCCTTGCAGGTCAAGGGTGAGCCTTAATTCAAAGCGTGAGGCCTTAACTTCCTTAGCAGGGGTAATTTACGAAGCAAATATCATTAGCTCGATAAATTTGGGGTAATATTCCTCAACAGACATGCTCCCTTGTTCTAGCATCATAAACTCTTGAGTTATTTGCTTTTTGAGGTATGGTGGGTAAGACTTATTCCTTAAGGCTTCTTGAATGTTTCCCACCCAAAGTTAGGTTGTTTTAAGAGGTTGTCAGTAGTTTGAGTCCACCAAAAGTAGGCATCTCCATATAGGTAATAGCTTGCTAAGGACATAGTTTTGTCATCTGGACAAGTGAGGGTAAAGAAAATCTTATCAAACTCCCAACCCAAATTTTCAATTCTTTGGGCCCCCTTTCCTATTCAGTACTGGCGGGTTCCTACGGACAACCTTTTCAGACAAATTCCCATCCCGGTTATGACCTTGGGCTAGGTTACCTGTAATTTACACTAGGTCACATATCGATTGCTCGACATTCAGAGGGGTCTCAGGCGCCTCTCGAACGAACCATTTTGCACTGAAAATAACACAACGGTTATCTTAGTGACATACACATAATTGTTTATTCACTTAACCATTACACATTTGCTCGTTCATACAAAATGTTCTTTTTTTTTGCGAACTAACATTAAGTCTCTATGGACTTGCAATATAAATATCTCAAATAAGACGTTGCATCCGGTAATTAAAGAATGAAAATATTGTATTATTATTGAAAATGGGAAAATTCATTGTTTCAAAAAAGAGATAATATAAATGAATAAAAGAATAAATAATGCTAACTTACTACTTGGCATGCAAGCCTTATAAAACTGAAATAAATAAAAATAATACTCTAATCCTAATCATATTTTCAGAGGAACCTAGGGACTATAATGATGAGCTTCATCATCTGACTTAGGATCTTCTATTCCTTCTTCCCTGTCAGCTTCGTCCTTAATAGGCTCGTTATGCTCTATAGGTTCATCTTCCTCCAGGGGTTCTTTCTCTTCTATGGGCTCTTCCTCTTATTCCATAGGCTTTTGCTCTTCTACAAACTCTTCCTCAATCGGATCCCTTTCAGCAGGCTCATCTTTATTAGGATCTCTCTCTTCCTCATTTTCTACGTCCAGTATATGTGCAACATGATCTTCCTCAATTGATGCAATAAATGTCCTATTGTTCCCTTCATCATCGAAAATGTAGGTAGCAGTCCTAAGGTTTGATGCCACGTGGTAGTCCTCGGGTATGAACTCATCCTCAAACGCTTGGTACCTTGCTCTTTTCACAGCTCTAGGTGGCGATTGTGGCTCGGGCTTAACTTATGGGTTCTCAGAATTCCCATCTAAAGCCTTAGTTCACGAGCTTTCCCCCACATGATAGGTTCCTTGAAGTGAAGGTCATGAGGTAGAGGGTGCACAACCTTTTTTCTCTTGGATTCTCCACTCATTTTCACAGTATTTGAGGTCGGTAATGAAGTGCCCTATAGTAGGAAGGTGTTAGTTCAAGTATGTATGTTTATCCCTGTTAAAATTTCCATCTTCTGAACACAAATCCCCATATCTATGATGTACGAAAAGGTAGCTTAGGGTTCTATGTTAGGGACATATCGAAGCATGAAATATATTTTCTCCAATTCAGTCCTTAGCCTTGTATCTCCCTGCATAATCCTACACTCCATAGCATCTTTCATCTTATAGGCTCATATGTCCCAATCTTTCGTTATTCGGTATTTCATCAGGTATTCGAAATTTTCAAAATTTCTTTAGAAATCAATTTCGAAAACAAGGAGAATATCAATGGCGGAGGAGGAGAATGAAATTGAGAGAACTCTAGCAATGGCTTCCAAAAAAAATAATGTCAAAATCAATTTTAGAAATTAATGTTGAAATCAATTTTTGAAAATTAATTTTGAAATCAATTTTAAAAACAAGGAGGATATCAGTTCCTTCATCTTGGAACACCGGGAGTGGCGTCACTACTGCTAAGAACATATGAAGAAGCACAATCCGACATCTGAAAGGCGGTGTGGTGTCGTCGGAGAATGGCAGAATTTGGAAGGTGAGGTCTGAAGTTTAGAAAATGGCGATCGTATTAATGTTGTGTTGCAATGGAGGATATTAAGGATTTGAGGCTAGAAAGAGAATTTGGGTGGAAAAGGAGAGAGAAAATGGTGTTTGAGAAATGAAAATGACGAAGATGAACTTGTACTGTTGTTTATTGTGAATTATTTAACGCGTGTGAGTATTTTTTTTATTAGGAAAGAAAATTGGTCTAAAGACCAACTCCTGTTAAACTACTAGCCTGCAGGGAACATCAGTTCAAAGGCTGGGTACAAGGCTAAATAGCCAAGAAATAAATCCCCAACATATGGTTGGGATGAGGATTCGAACCCCGGAGAATGCCTTAGAATTCGGAGTGGTACTTCACTGAGCTACCACCAATCCCTCACACGTGTGAGTATTTGTTACACAATAATTATTGTGTGACAAATACACCTAATACTTTGCGTTGGTTGAATTTTTTTTTTCTTATTAAAATATTTTAGATATGGATCTATCATCGTAAAAATAGATGCAACCATTTGACTTTTTTGTTATTTATATGCCTCAATTTGAGCACACAAAGAAAACTTTCAAGCAGCAATTCCAATAGAATAAGATAAAGCGAGCGGGTTGTCTTTGCCCGAGGAAACCCATTATCCAACTTCCTATTTCCTTCTCCTTAATCCTCCATTTCCCTGGATCTTTCTCTCTCTCATCCCTCTATCCTCCTTTGGTAATTCTAGATTTGACCTCTTCAATACTCAACAATGGTTAGTATCCCCATGAAATCACCGCACGATCGCCTTCTTTCCATTCTTTTCTTATGTAACAAAGGTCAAATTTGAGGTGTTGAGGGTCAAATTCGACCATCAAAACTTCATATATTGAGTTAACATGGTCGAATTGGACCATTTAAAGCGATGTTTATTGATAAGAGATGCATTTTCCCATTCTTACACATTTTCTTACATGAATTTATATGGTTTGTGGTTGGGTGGTTCTGTCAATGGTTGGTGGTTTTGTTGGTGGATGGTGGATTCGTGGGTTGATTTCGTTTTTATGTGATGGTTTAGTTGGCAGTTTTAGGGTTGGGTCGTTGGTGTTGTATCTCATGGATTAATATGAGTTAAGGAGTAGTTTTCTTTACGACCCGATTGGTAGTCGTTAATGAATGGTATTTTGGGTCAACCTGAAACTGGCAAGGTTGGGTTCAGATTATGATTTTGGGCCTGAAATTAAAAAAAAAGACAACAACTTATTATTATGATTTCGAAGCCCCTTAAAAACCACAACTAAATATTTTTATTCTACTAGTGTTTGTAGTCCCAAATGAAAATTTAAAAGTTTTGTAACGGAGATCTCTTTTAACTTGTATTATATCAGTTAAGAAATGACTATCTTTACTAATATACTAAAGGAAAAATTGACAATAGAGGTATGAACTTTGGGCGATAATTTTAAAAGGTTTGAACTATTAATTAACCTGTGTAGGTCCCAACTTTAGGGGGTCTTAACTTTTAGCGGGCCTCGGTGACTTAACCAAGAGAGGAATTGACGCAAATACTTATAAGGTTCGTGCCATCATGGATTTGCCTGAACTGAAGAGTGTTAAGGAAATTCAAAGGCTGACATGATGAATGGTGGCCCTTACTCGATTCATCTCCAAGTCAGCTGACAAGGCCTTACATTTCTTTGCGCTACTAAGAGTAAAAAAGAGTTTGAATAGGGCGGAGGAGCAAATTAAAGCCTTCCTGGCAGTTAAAGAGCACATGAAAAGCTTACCCACCATAACAAGACCGGAAACAGCAAACACGGTGTAATTGTATATCTCGGCTTCGCCTCAAACTGACGCGACCGTTTTGTTGATGGAAAAGGAGAAGAGGCATCCACCAATATACTTCGTCAGTCACATCCATAACGGTCCTAAAATTCGTTATCAATCAGTCAAGAAAATGGCATTAGCTGTTATAATTGCCGCGATAAAGGTCATGCTTTATTTTGATTGTCATCTGGTTTAGGTTCTGACGAATCAGCCGCTAGAGAAAGCCTGACAGAAAATGGATAGCTCAGGTCGTTTCCTAAAGTGCACCTTTGAATTTTCAGAATATGATATACAATACAAGCCCAGGACCACCATCAAGGCACAAGTCCTGGTAGATTTCATTTTGGAAATTTCATATGAAGAAGAAGAGGTAAAAGAAAAAGAAACTTGGTTGCTGGAAGTTAATGGGTAATCTGGAGCTGAAATCATAATGACTAGCCCAAAGGGAAACATCTATAAGTATGCCATCAAATTTGTTTTCCTAGCATCAAATAATGAGGTTGAGTATGAAGCAGTTATTGTCGGTCTAAGAATGTGTATAGTAGCAGGAGCTAAGAGTGTGTCGCTAAAGACGGATTCGTAATTGGTTAACGGATAACTAAAAGGGGAATTTGAAGTTAGAGAAGGTAACATGCAAAAATATGTTTAGAAAGCCAAGGAAACTATTATCAGTTGAATCATTTTGAAATTAAAGCAATTCCCAAGGCCGAGAACGCGAAAGCAGAGGCATTATCTAAGATAGTTAGCATTGATTCATTCAGCATTGAGAGGTCCATCATAGTGGATATTCAGAAAGAGAAGAGCATCACAGAACAGATGTGACCATTAGCTGGTATAAACTAACAAGGAGAATGGTTCAGTGAGCTTATGGCATACAAGCTGACAGGGGAACTTCCTGAAAATCCCATGTCCACTAAGAAAATGAAACGACAAGAAAAATGGTACCTTGTCTATTAGAATGAGTTGTACAAGAAATCTCTCAGCCTACCATTGCTAAAATGTGCATGGGAGTCCGCTAATATACTAGAAGAGATCCATGATGGTATTTGTTGAAACCACATTGGTAGAAAAGTTGTAGCGCCAAATTTCTGAGAGAAGGATTTTATTGGCCAAGCATGCTTACGGATGCTCAAAGCTATGTGAAGAAGTGTGATAAATGCCTGTCAATATGTAAAACTCGATCGTTACTAATATCCTAAAGTCAAACAAAACCTAACTAAAGAATTTGACTTAAGTAAAGTGGCAAGCAAGGGTCATTCTTTTACAAGGACTAAGGAACATCGAAATGTGTCAATAAATCAATAAGCTAGGCCAAAAAAGAGTCGGAAGGTGTCAACTACCAACTAATTAAAGTCTATTGAACTAAATAAGCACCAAAGATCAAATAGGATTAGAAAAAGGGATCCAACACTAACCAATCATGATTTAGGGAATTAGAAGGGTGAAACATGGAGGAAAGAAAACCAATCAACTAATTGAGGTAATTGACTCTTAACTAGCTCTAAGCCCTCTCTCAAGGGTGCACAAAACTAACTAGATTGTATTATTAAGCCACTCTCATGGTCTCCAACATGCAACCAAGATAATCACAATGTCAATCCATAAAACTCTCACCCAAGTCTCACTCTCATGAGTAATTAAACAAGATAGTAGCATAAATGCCAACCTTAATCTCCTCTCTCGATTTGATTAAGGCATCAACAAAACAAACATCCAAGTCGCCAACTAGAATGCAAGCAAATAATAATCATACCATTAATCAATTAAGAAGCCTAATCAAACCCCTAATTTGATATTCAAACACCCAAAATCAACCATAGTTGGTTTTTCACCCAAACCCCAACCAACAAACTACTCCATAAACACAAAAATGAAAATTTTAGAGAAATTAACAACTAATATCATGATGCTAAACCTTAATCTAACATTAAACCAAACAAAATAATAAATCACAAATAATTAAACTAAGCATGACTCATTGATCTAAGAAAAACAATTAATATAAATCACTAAAAGAAGAGAGAGAGGGTAAGAAATGCTCATCGATTAATTGATGAATCTTTAAGTACAAGTTGTCTTCCGTGAATCTCCATATTTTGAGTCTCTCTTTGAGTTTTCTCACTTTCCCCCTAAACTAAGCTATGGAGGCTAATCCACCATAAAATCCTAAAATATTCTAAACCTAAGAGTGGTTGATAAAATAAAACTTGGCCCCATTAAAATGAGCTAAGGGGGGTATTTATACTCCCAATTACAAAGTCACAAAACCAAACGGCTCGAAGAACTCACGTAGATAGTAGCAGCCTGGGCGGACTGGCACAGGGCCCGAGCGGGCCGACCAAGTGGGCTCGAGCGAGCTGGGTCATGGCCTAGGCGGGGGAGGCTGGACGAGCCCATGTTGTTGCACTGGACCGGAGCATCGTGCACACAAACTAGCAGGAAGTGAGCTCGTCGTGAGCCCAGCGAGCAAGGATGTTGCTCAGGCGGGCTGAGTGGGGGGTCGTGTGGGATTCACCTTGTTTCGGGCCCGCGATTGGTTTTAGCGACGTGGAATTGGTATCTTGTGTTGTATATGGGTGAAGAATGATGAATGGGTAAGTAGAAGTGGTATGGTGTGGTGGTGTGGTGGTGTGGTGGTGTGGTGGTGTAGTGGAGGTTAAAAGTAATGTGTGGTGAAGGTTAAATTTTGCATTATAACTTTGAAGCTCGCAATTCCAAAACGTTCACTTACAAGCAACATAAAATAAAACATGAGGGGAGAAACAAGATAAAGAAAATGAAAATCAAATAGCCAAAATGAAATAAATAATAGAAAACTAATCACGAATCCTAAAACTAATCCATCTATAAAATTAATAAAACAAAGGAAATAAATAAACTACGAAATTAAGAGCTAAAAACTATTAAAAATAACTAAATAATTTAATTAAGCTATAAAATATAAAAGGAAGAAATAAAGGTTAAAATTAATAAAATTGATGAAAATAAACTACGAAAATAATCTAAAAACTATGCCTAGAAGTAATATAAATGTCACTTATCAGGTATCAATCATCCCAAGTATATTGCCTTATTACGTGACAGCTAGTATGCTCTTCACATAGCTCAAAATCATGTATTTGATGAACACACTAAACATATTGAGGTTGATTGTCATTTTGTGCAAGATGCCATCACTGAAAGTCTTATATCTCTATCTTATGTGTATACTAAGCACATATGAGCGTCTTTTGGAGCGTCTTTTGTCCAAATTGGACATTATGGAATCTTCCCATGCTCCAACATGAAAGACGGTGTTCGGGATATATTTTTCAATTAGGAATTGTTATTGAGTTAGGATTTCTTTCCTTGTTGGATTTCTAAACTATCGTACCATCTATACTTGTGATGGCATAATGAGAAGTCAAGGTTTTTACTTTAATTGTTGTTTTACACATTACCAGAATATCCTTAAAAAGCTAATAATATCGCTACAAATAAATATGGAAAGGCATTCGACTTTTTAACCCTTACGGCTTACAGTAAAATCCAAGTGTTGTAATTAAAAAACAATCCTAATTATATGAAAATAGTAAGAAAATATTTATCATAAAATAGAAGACTTGACTGAGTTAGGTTTTGAATAAGGCGGTATACCGCATACCTATTCAAATCAAAAGAATCAGAAAGTGCACAAACAACATCTACAGAAGATAGACATTGGTTTGTACATTTATAATATGTTTGTTTCATCTTTTGTAATGCTTGGTTATGTGAAGGCTCTAAGTCTTCTCTCGTTAAAATCACTTCAGTGTGGTTCGTTTTAGAAGGTTTGTTCTAGGATTGATTTTATTAGGTTGTAAATTAAATTGCTTCAGTGTTAATGCAATATATTGTTCATGCCTAGTTAACAAAATAGAAAAATATCGAACAAAAAGCGATATTTAAACACCATCGATCAAAGAAAAAGCATACGATAGTGTGAAACCTAATTTTCGAGAAAAATGATGCTTTTTAGTAACATTTGAAATATATTATTGAGGGTTTTGTATTAATTATATATTCCCCACAAGCAAAAGCAAGTATTATATGTAGTTTTCTAATACTGTAGATAGAAGACTAGAAGTTTATTTTTTATGAAATGAAGTATCCATAATAGTCTGACTAAAATAGACTATGTAATTAAAAAATTAGGATATGTGAAATATGAGGTCCTATGTTATACTTTCTTTTTCTATAAGAACTAGCAAAAACATGATATTTTGAAACTATATGTCAAGCAATCTAACAAGATATCAAATATTATAATTTTCCTTAAGTTAAAATTACAAAATATAACCAATATATATATATATATATATATATATATATATATTATATTATATATATATATTATATAATATATATAAACCTAGAAAAATAAGCCTACGTGTCAAGCTTATAAACACTAGGCCACATGTCGTCCCCAAATCGAACGTTGCATGTTAACAGCCACGTGTAATATTGATGTCCACATTTGCTGATATGTCGGTTCCAGAAATAACGTATGCGTGTGCCACACAAGCTGAATTTTCGGAAATCATTCTCCAATGAATCCTCACAAGGTAACTTGCTATAATCCCCTCAAAAAAAAAAAAAAGATAACTTGCTATAAAACTCATAAATCAATTCCAAAAACAACTCACATAAAATAATCAGATTATATGATGCCTTAATCAACTTCACAATTAACAGGCCTCAAATCCCCAATCAGTACACATATATTATATATTTGATATAATTAGAATGAAATCTACTCCTTCCTAACATTTTTAAAATCAGAATATTTAAAATGCATTAAATTGTATAAATTGACCGAATGAGGAGCAACCATTGAATAGGAACAGTAATGGCATCTCGCCTGAGAGCCTTCTACAACCAATAGTTAAATATATAAAGTGACCCTTCAAAAAAATTACATAAAGTGAAAAAGATATCATCTATTTTGTTGTTTTTCGGCCAATCAATTTTTTTTTTTTACGGGAAGAAAATATATATCCTTAATAATAAGCTAAAAGGCACATACAATGATAATTAAGATTTGAAAAATACAGATTTAGCAAATTACAGTAATTTTCACAATGGAACAAATTAATTTTAAGCATACTCAATTCGACTGGCTTTCCAAAATCCGCCTCCCTTATAGGCCTCTTAATGCAAATTAATTTTTTAAATGCTATTTTTTTAATGCATCAATTAAAATCCTCTAAATTCGGTAAATTTATAATTTAATCTACCCATTAAAATTACTTGTATGCAAATATAATCACCGCTACATAGTCTATAATAAAATCCTAATTTTTTAGGGAGAGTGTCAAACATAAAATCCTAATTATTTTTAAGGAGAGTGTCAAACATTATTTTATAATTATTTTATAGGATCAATCGATGCATGATTTACATTTATAAAGATTTCACCCACCTCCTCTAAAACTGATCATAACCATTAGATTAAACTGGCGATTTTGAACCGAGAGGGAAGAATAAGTTTAAAGCGAGAGATTGACGATCTGGAATTTTGCAACAATAATCATACCCATGAGGCATGGAGGCAGAGGAAAGGAGTAAGAAGGCAGAAGACAGAGGGCGACTAGGGGATAGAAAATTGATAGCTCTTGACATATGGTCTTCAATCTTCATACTATATTTTAATTTCCCCATTTTCTTTTAGCAGCTCTTCATTGTATTTATTTTCAACTTTTAGAGTACTTTTAATTGCATCAAATATTATTCCTCAGAAAAAAAAAACAATTGCATCAATATTAAAATTGAAGGCTTTTAACATCGATAATAATTGAAACTTAGACCTGTTCTTCCCAACTTATTTTCAGTTTCGTTCAGGCCAGTTCAATTTCAATCAGTTCAGCTCAGTTATAATCAATTCAATTTAGTTCAGTTTAGTTCCTAATTTATTTATTATCATTACTATTAGTCGAGTTAATTTAATTCAGTTCAGTTCAATTTAGTTGCAGTCAATTCAATTCAATTCAGTTCTGTTTAATTGCAATCAATTCAGTTCAATTCATTTTAGTTCAATTTAGTTATTTTATACGTAAGAGAACACACCCTTAATCGTAGGTTTTGATTTATAATGTAGACAATTTATTTTGGAGTTGTAGGATAGATAATTTTCACAACTTTTTATATTGCTTATTTATTACTCCAGTAAAGTATATTATTGTTAGATATTATAGTAATATACAATAATTATCTTTACGTGTTATTTGTCTACATTAATAATGTAGGGGTAGCAAGCAGTTCGTGTTGGGTTAATTTCAAGTTCACCTGATTTCTATTTCGGGTCACTTACCCCTAACCCAAATCTGACTTGATTATGATTTCAGGTCAAAAATCAGAATTTGAACCCGACCTTTTCGGTTTCAGGTTGACCTGAAACCAACCCAAAATAAATTACCTGACTTTAAATTTAATCATTGCAATAATTCAACACATTGAGTGAATCTTGAATTCAAATGTCAACTTAATCAAATTTAGAAGATTCAAGAAAAGGTTTGGTCTAATACAGGTTAGATAAACATACAATAGGCTTATCAAAATTACAAAAATAAGGTTTATTTCAAGTTGACCTGACTTGAATTTGACACCACTTTTAAATCAGATTATTCGGGTTGTTTTGAGGTTCAAAATTTCAAGCTGAACCTAACTCATTATTTTTTCTGGTCGAATTGGGCCGACCCATTTTTTATTTCACGTCGAAAATTTTAACCCAAACCCGAAATTTTCAGGTTAGATTAAAGTCGGGTTATCATATTGGGTCAACTTTAATTTTGACAGCCCTAATGAAAAGATTATATCATGAAATATAAAATTTACAATTTATAATCTTTCAATTTTAAATGTAGTCATTCCAATAATTTTGGAATAAAAAAAAACTATTTAAGAACTAAAAAATATTCATGTGCATTATGCACGGGTCCAGAAATCTTAATGTAAACTATTTCTCAAATACTGAAGATATAAATTATTTCGCAAGTCAATAATCTTTTATTTCTCATTTATATTTTTCTTAAATTATTTCAATATATAGTTAGTTGTGTATGATCACTTCATGATTCTAATGTAAATATCACAAATTATTAAATTTCTAAATTGAAATATTTTGGGTTTTCATTTTTTTTCTTCTTAGATATATGTTATTAATATTAATTATCATCATATATTTTGCTGACCCGCAAATGAAAACCATGCTATCTAGGGGGGATAGACATTTTTTTTCATATGTAACGATATTGATATATATGAACAATTAGATTCATTTTAATTACGTGAGCTTAAAACGAGTTTGAGACAAGTTTGACCACTAGATGTTACTTAAAGTTGATTAAATTAAACTAAGCAATGTATGTGCTTTTAACTTAGTACCATTTGATCATTTATATGGATAATAATAACAATAATATTGATTATTATAGATAATTTTATTTCATTATAGTGCATCGCATGGGTTGTAAGCCAATTTTAGACTATTCTCAATACAATATCATATTATTTTAGATAACAAGCCCATTTAGTTCTTTTGTTTAAGGTTAAACCCATTTTAGACTATTGACATTACAAGATCATAATATCGTGTAAGATATTTCTATATTCAGTTCTTAGATATATATATATATATATATATATATATATTATATATATATAATATATATATATATATATATATATATATATAGAAGAAAAATTTATACGTTACAATATATATTTCATTTATAAATTACAATATAAATGAAATTTATTGTCTATTTGATAAGATGAGTTACAGGTTATTTTTCTAATAAACTAAATTGATAAATATATTTTTCTCTTTAATTTTTGTTGTACTGTTAATTTACATTTACTATACAAGGTAAATTATAATGTCACTATATTATGTAGGCTTTGCAAAAGCTAACTCAATACGAAATACGACCCGAACCTAACCCAATTAAAATAAGCTGGTCAGGGTTGGAATTTGACCGATTTTCTAACCCATTGATTAAACATGTTAGATTGAGATTGACATTTTCGACTCGAAATTGACATGCTTTGACTTTATTAACTTACGAATATGTAGAAAATTCTCGAAAAATATATTGGTAAATCTAAAATTTGGTTAAAAAAGTAAATATTGCTAAAATAGGTCATAATTATTATAAGAAATATTAAACATGCATACTTTTAACAGTGAACTCTCTCATATATACTTTTAATGAAATAATTAATTTTTTGTATAATAAAATTATGATTAAATGGGTTAAACGGGTAATTCGTTTATTAAATAGGTCGGGTCAGGGTTGAGTATTTCAACCTATTTATTAAATGTTTAATAAACTCGAACGCGAATCCAACCCAACCTGAACTGATTGCTAGCCCAACTTGGTTGCCTGCTCTACTTATATGTTTATACTATTTCATTACATATATACAAATATATACACCATGATTTAAAGGGAAGTATTATATAATTTTAAATAAATATATATTGTCGTATCAAGAGTTAATAGCAAAAAGGGTTTGAAAAACATTCATAGCTGATAAAGAACGTGAAAACTCAAATGTTACCACAAATGTATAGTAAAAAGACGTGGTTCAAAATTTTTTTACAATACTCTTATTTAATAATTCATTTGTGTCGTTCATCCACTTCGTTGAGTTACAGGGTTTTTTCGTGTTTCCTCTTTAACAAATGCTACATGCAGACTTGTAGTGTTTTACCATATATAACATATCATATTTGATATACAAAATTAAATCAAAAAAATAAACTTCCCGTGCATTTTTACATGGGTAAACTAGTATAATGTATGAATAGTGTAAAAGCCAAAATATTTATAAGTTACTTTCGACAAGATATTAAACAACCTGACTTTTCCCCATCGTTTCTTGGTTGTTGTACTTTCGTTTTCTATTACATATACACATGACATATCCCTCACAAAAGTCGCAAACTCACAACTACAAAGAAACATCCGAGAAAAAAATATCGCTACTGCGCCATTCAGCGGTCTTGGCGACTTGGCCCTCAAGTCTCAACTACTCCTCTCTCAACTACCCATAAATACATGTGTCATACTATTCTCATACTCGTCCAAATCAAAAACACGACTCCTGACTTAAGATGGCATCATCAAAGGATGTTTTTCTTCTTGGCATCGTTATCGCAATATTGACTCTTCTCATTTCCATTGAGGTCTCTGCTCGACATCTAGTTGAGCTTGAATCTACGTCAACTAACGGTATGGGTAATCTTTTACATTGTCCAAAATTATGCATGGTTTCGACATATACATATTTCATTCTGCATTGCGCTTTATTTAAGTTAAATTTTATTAGTTGGAATTTAATTTACTTAATTGTTGCCTCTTCATTCTGCATAATCTCTTGTGGCTATAGTTGGTAAATGAACTGGGTCATGTCAAGTTAGTGTTAGGTTAATCAGTAAGGGGTCGTTTGGTTCAAGATATGGAATGAAAAGGGAATTGATATAAATAGAAGAGGGGAATGGTAACAAAAATAATTACCATTATTGAGTGTTTGGTTCAAGCCAAAGAATGAAAATGAAGGGTAACCATTAACTTCAAATAATGGATTTTGTTACTTGAGGTGGAGGGAAGGTAATAAATTGGGAGAATCCATTACCATCAAGTAATGGTAAGGGATTGATGAGAGGTTGAACCAAACAAGAAAAAAGGGAATCAGTAATTGATTCCGTTTCTTGAAACCCAAAAATAGTGAACCAAACGACCTATAAATGGGTTGAACCACATCAACCATGACCCAACTCGTTAAATTATATGTCTTTGTTATATTGTTGTAGGATATTTTCGGTATCAACAAAAAAGAGATTGAATCAATTGATTTAAAATAACTTGTAAAAATCAAATTTCTAAAGCTATGACAATGTAAATGCACCATGTTTCAATTGAAAAAGAGATTACGAGAGTTGAAAGACACGCTACATAAATGAATGACAAATAGCAATGTAGATACAAAATAGTTTCAACGTCGTTCAATCTTTACTCCTAGATTTACTTTCACCAAATTCACTAATAGTGTAACACCGCCAAATTTCCCTTTTTTGAAAAACTTATTTTAATATAAAACTCCTTGAGAAATTTGAGAGTATTACGTCACGTGATAACGTTAAAGGCTTTAATACTAACTACTAACTGAACTTTAACTAATGCAGCGGAATAACTGAACTAACTTCTCTTTATTAATATAAACTTTATTGTACAACTATATAACAATGTAAATAAATAAAGTAAAATAACAACTCCTTGACTAATTATGATTCCTCACTAGCTCCCCCACATGAAGTATGCATCATAACAACCTGTAAAATTTACTCGCCAAAATAGGATCATCTCAGGACTAAGCCATAAAACAAAACAAAACAAAAGCGTTGTCAGTAAAAATACTGAGTATATGTATTTGCGGAATATTAAACACTTTATTTACTTTAATATTTGGAAATATTTAATTTCGAAAAACCATTCTGGATACTTGATAATACTTGTGTAATATAAAGTATATAAATGTAATAAAAACTCATTTTCCTTGCCTAGGTACCTTGCCTAAAGTGTACATCCCCCAAGTTTAGTATTCCTTACTGAGTCTATTACGAGGGGTTACTACCTTGTCCACATGACTTATACAAAAAGTACATGGGTAAATAATATAATGGCTACGGGTCTTGCTAATAAATAACAACCTATTGCCTCTTTATAATTGTGATCATAAAAGATCATATAACTAATAAAAATCCTTTTGAAATAATCCTCCTTTAAAAAAAATGATAATTCTTAAAACTTAGCCATATAAAGGCATAAATAAAATAACTTGCTCAAGGGTTAACCTTTGAAAAACAATAATAGTTCAAAAACACTCTTTTTTAAATATTTAAACATGAATCAAAAGATCAAACTCCTTCTAAAATATTTGAATATAAATAATTCAAAGATCCAACTTTAAATATATTAAACGAAAGACATAATTCAAAGTTCATAAATAAAATTTGTAAACATTCAAACATGTTCATATAAAACAGATGCAGTTCATAATAAAACTCATAAAAACATGTATTTTAATCCAAAATATTTTTCTAAAAACATTATACTACACTTGCAAAACAATTATTAAAGATCTACAAATACACGCACCTTGAAAATTAATAACTACTATGGAGAAAGAGAAAGGTAGGCCAGAAGAGAGAGAGTTTAAACTTGCGAAAAAAGATTTATTTCTCAAATTTGGGGTGAAAAATATGATGGGTGGAAACCCCTATTTATGCTAGTTGGATAAGTAGAATAAGAATAGGACTAGGAAACTAAAAGATAAATATAGGGAAAAGGATAAACTAATCTAGCTAAGATATAACTAATATTTACGATCATCCAATTAAGATTAGGAAAAGATATAAATTATCCCATAATACATAATTATATAAGGTAAAATAACTAAAAGATAAGTCAAAGTTAAGTACTCATGAAACATAAAAATTCAAAATACTAGTCTATACTACTATGGACAACAATTTCCATAACAACGTCTCTAATTAACAAAAAGTAACTACTATGTACAACAATTTCCATAAACGCAAGATTTGTTTTTTTTAACTACTATGGACAACAATTTCCATAACAACGTCTCTAATTAACACCGTGCTATACTCTATACTAATACTAGCTTTCCACCCGTGCAAAAATGCACGGGAAGTTTTATGTAGAAATGATTTAGCGTGTATAATGTACGATAATTATTTTGTATATTAAGTAGTTGTTTTTATTCGAAATATATTAAATCCGTAATTGTTAGATATCATCTATTTAAGATTAAAAGAATATAAAATATAAAATTATACTATTTAATATATATATAAATTCTTTGTTACAACATTTTAAACTTTAAAAATCTTATAATCGTGATATATACATTTATAAATACGTAAATGAAACAAAAAACACATTAAAATGCGGGTGAGTACTTTGTTTATAAATTTAAGATTTTAGAATGTTTCTCCTAAAATCATGATCTGAATAGTAGTTATTGATTTCAAGTTTTTATAATCATATCGTGTATTAAAAATAAATTTTAAAAAACCGACTTATGACGTATGTCCAGTGTTGATGTAGCTAATGTCATGATAAAAACATGTGACCAACCGACTTTTTTTTTTTGCTAAGCAAGTAATTATATTAATTAGAGCAAACAATACAACCTAAAACCAACTAAGAGGAAGCAAACCAAGGTTCACTTCCTCTTAGTTGGTTTTAGGTTGTAACTGTTTGCTCTAATTAATATAATTTGGTTTCGCTTCCTCTTAGTTGATTTTAGGTTGTAACTGTTTACTCTAATTAATATAATTATTTGCTTAGCAAAAAAAAACTTTTTTTAAACAAAAAAAGTTGAATGAAGAAGCTTGTGTTCTGCCCATTGTTTCATTCAGAGGCTCATATAAAAACACAATGCGCCACTACTGGCACTCAATCACGCAACAACTTTCACTCCTTGCTTGTGGCAGTCTCGCTCAACCCTCTCTCTTATTAAACTATCTTATTACATATTTTTATTTTTTGTATGATATGATTATCTATAATGACGACTGATCAATCTATATTATTAAAAAATAAAATAAAGCAAACATAACAATACATGTAACAGGCTAATAATTAAATCAGAAATTATATAACATGACAAAGTTAATTATGTAGAAATGATTTAGCGTGGAGCCGTGTATAATGTACGATAATTATTTTGTATATTAAGTAGTTGTTTTTATTCGAAATATATTAAATCCGTAATTGTTAGATACCATCTATTTAAGATTAAAAGAATATAAAATATAAAATTATACTATTTAATATATATAAAAATTCTTTGTTACAACATTTTAAACTTTAAAAATCTTATAATCGTGATATATACATTTATAAATACGTAAATGAAACAAAAAACACATTAAAATGCGGGGAGTACTTTGTTTATAAATTTAAGATTTTAGAATGTTTCTCCTAAAATCATGATCTGAATAGTATTGATTTTTCAATTTTTATAATCATATCTGTATTAAAAATAAATTTTAAAAAACCGACTTATCCGTATGTCCAGTGATTGATGTAGCTAATGTCATGATAAAAACATGTGACCAACCGACTTTTTTTTTTTTTGCTAAGCAAGTAATTATATTAATTAGAGCAAACAATACAACCTAAAACCAACTAAGAGGAAGCAAACCAAGGTTGCTTCCTCTTAGTTGGTTTTAGGTTGTAACTGTTTGCTCTAATTAATATAATTTGGTTTCGCTTCCTCTTAGTTGATTTTAGGTTGTAACTGTTTACTCTAATTAATATAATTATTTGCTTAGCAAAAAAAAAACTTTTTTTAAACAAAAAAAGTTGAATGAAGCTAAGAAGCTTGTGTTCTGCCCATTGTTTCATTCAGAGGCTCATATAAAAACACGATGCGCCACTACTGGCACTCAATCACGCAACAACTTTCACTCCTTGCTTGTGGCAGTCTCGCTCAACCCCTCTCTCTTATTAAACTATCTTGTTACATATTTTTATTTTTTGTATGATATGATTTAATGCACGACTGATCAATCTATATTATTAAAAAATAAAATAAAGCAAACATAACAATATATGTAACATACAGAGCTAATAATTAAATCAGAAATTATATAACATGACAAAGTTTATCATATACAATAAGAATCCTAATTTCATCTTGGAGGCTTTGGACACTGATTAGCAATAATGGTTGTCTAATCCAACAAACAAAGTTTATTACTCTTTTCCTAATATCTATCTTAGCTTGGAGGAAACCCTTGAATTTTATTTAGAAAGTATTGTTGACATGCCTGACAATGACTTCCTTTTCTTTTTGTTAGCGTTTTAGAAGAAACTTTGTACATTTTCATTTGGTAGCTCATACACTGTTACCATAAGGTAATACTCCCTCCATTCCAAAATATAGTTCTCATTTCCCTTTTTTCATAGTTATTTATGCAAGTATAATCTCAGAGTGATAATAAAGATTTTTTATTTATTTAAATAAGTGTTGTCTGAGAAAAAATGATTTTAATTAGGAGAGAGAATGAAAAATAATTGGTGAAAGAGCATTAATTGTAACATCTTGGTCGAATAAACAAAGGAAAAAACAAAATTCAAGAAGCAAATAAGTGACGGGACACGATTTTTCTAGACAAATTACGGAAAAATGTGGAACTAAATACTCCCTTCGTTTCCTAAAGATCTTCCCACTTACTGTTCCTACAGATACCAAGGAAAATCAAGTTGTGTGGGGCATGGTGTGAGTAAAGTAGGAGAGATAAAGGGGTTAAGATAAATAAACAAATAAAAAGGGGTTAAAGTAGGAGAGAGAAAGGGAGTAAAATTGAATTAATAATGTAATGATGGACCATATGATAGTGACATGAGAGGGTAAATAGGGAAATTTGTTTTGCCAAATAAGGAATAAAGCAAAAGAGGGAAGATCTTTTGGAAACACCCTTAAACGGAAAGAGGGAAGATCTTTAGGAAACGGAGGGAGTATGAAAATGGAAACTCTATTTTAGGACAACTAAAATGAAAATGTGATCTATATTTTGGGACGGAGGATAATATAGCTTAATTTCTTGATTAAAGTATACAAAATTATGGTAAACCAAAGTTACCAAACCAAACCTATCTATTTCCTCATCTTCTTGTATGGTCTCAATTATCCCCATTTCTTGATTATAAGCACTGTCACTAACGCAACACCCATCACCCTCTCACTTCAAAGTATCCACTCTCTCTCCTTTATTTTGTTTTGACTTATTTGATGAACCGTAATATTTTTTTTTCCTCTTCTCCCTACAGTTCTCTCAATCTTGTAAGTTCCTTTTTTTACCCTTTGAGTTTGGTTTCATAATGGTGATTTTGTTTCGATCTAGGAGCAAATGATTTAATATTGGCATGCTAATTTGTATTGATCTTTTGGATTTAGTTTGAAAATTTAGTTATGGTTTAAATATTCTTAGTATAAATGTTATATAGACAAATCAAATCTCACTATATCTAATGAATATTCTTTACTATCTTTTGACAGCAAAAGTCATGGCTAATTATGGTCTGAAAATTACCCACGAATTTCAAATTTTGAATCTAAATAATTAATTTAATTTAACCGGGTGACGTAATTAAAGCAATGAGGTAAAACTTACCAAATTTATATGATTGTAATTGATTCATTTTATATCTATAGACTATATATGTTGCAAATCATCCAATTTAAAGCAATAGTTATGGCTTTCCATAAATGAGGCAATTAGCCCACGCACAGTTTGATTGTGGAAGCGAAATCTCAGCAAATGTTCATATGCATACTACACGTGGCACTGAAAAAATGAGGATAAGTGTAGTGATGACATTTGGCAAATTGAACAATAGCTTGACATGTAGGATAAATGTACTCAGCTTTATATATAAAAACCGTATTTCACCACTAATGCAGTAATTACGTTTTTTGTGTTTCTAACTAGTTATTATGCCCGGGCTACGCCTCGGGTATTTTTCATTTATTAATATTATAATTTAAGATGATAACACTAAATGTTATTTGGTCTAGTGGTTAAGACTTTAGTATATGTTATTGAGGTCTCGGGATCTAACCTTATACTATGCAATTTTTAATCTTTTTATTGTTGTGGATTACATGGAGTAAAACTCCCTTAGGGAGAGCGCCATGTGGTACCGTTTCTGATTTACGCACGCCTTTTAATATATTAGTATAGATTACAGCTTGTCTTCCCTTATCAAAATACTAGTCTTCTTTGTACATGATGCATGTATTTTGGCAATTATTATTAATTTCATCTAAATGTAATTTTGAAGAATGCAATTTACAATCATCGTTAGTTCTAACTAAATATCATATGGTGTAAATACAAAATATAAAAATTACATGATGACAGAGTTATTTTTTGGGTGTTTTTAGTACTTGTTAATGGATGTTGGTATTGTTATTGCATTTTTAAGTTTATGTAAAATTGAAATTTTATGTCTTTGATTTTATAATTGATTTGAAAACTGCTTTAGTTATGTTAATTTGTTCTTCAATCATAAACTTTTTCATTAACTACACATATTTTTATGAAAGTTTATTGAATGAAGGGTTAAAAAGTTTTTTCATAGGGGGGCACCATAGCTCCCCCCTTGGTTCATATAATAGAGATATGATTAAATCTCAAACGACAATATCAATACTCTTTTAATAAGTCGTTGAGGCTCCCAGAGACAATAT
Organism: Beta vulgaris subsp. vulgaris; assembly: GCF_026745355.1. Lineage (NCBI taxonomy): Eukaryota > Viridiplantae > Streptophyta > Magnoliopsida > Caryophyllales > Amaranthaceae > Beta > Beta vulgaris. The sequence continues at coordinate 44,535,893 of NC_079209.1, read as the reverse complement.
ATATAAAAAAAGGAGTCCCTAAGGCATAAGAGATTTGATAAAATATGCACGTCATTCGATAAATTATTTACCAGCAACTTTTTCTTCAAGAAAAGAGAACTTTTTCATTTTTTTTGATTTATATATCTAATACTCCCTCCGCGCTAGCAAGATTTGAACACTTGTCGGATCACGTAATTTAAGGTGATAAGTTGTAGTGTGGTTATCAATTATTTTTTTATTAAAAATCAAATGAAATAGGATTTGGGGGTATATTTTACTGAAAAACAAAAGAGAGAAATAACATAATAATGGGACTATGCAGGCTCTTGGATCGGACCGGAGCAGACCGAAAATTTCCGTCCGGTCCTCAGTATAGAGAAAATCACGATTCCAGGTTTTTAGCGTGGACCGGTGGACTAGAATTTCTGATTTTTCAGTAAACAAAAAGTTGAGATAATAAAAAAGTTTAAAAGATAAAAAGTTACAAACTTAAAAAGCTACTATTTATTTCCTTCTGGAATATTGTTATTAACATTATTAAATCTAAATTATATCTAATTTATACATATATTTGAATCAAACAAAAAAGTTTTTTTTAACAAAAATATAGGTTTTCGGTCCAACACCGGACCGACTAAATTCTTGTCTAGACCGAACCAAAATATTAAATTAAGGATTGATTTCCTCCTACTATGTAAGAGAAACTCTGATAAAAAATTAAATTGACAATATTAACTTGATTGAAACAATATGTACAAAAAATAAAGACTTGAATTTATTTCAGATTAACAATTATAATGATAATATTTTAGAATATAAATTTTGATTATTATTCGATAATCTCTATTATACAAATTAAACTCTTCCACTCTATAAATATTCAACGATTGAATCTAATACATAAATTCTTCCACTTTATTTGAGCACGGGATTTCATGTGCTTTGTTTTTCTTTCACTTATATAATAGAGATTTGAATAGTGATTAACAAATACTACCTTTGTTTCCTAAAGATTTTCCTTGTTACTGTTCCTACAAATACCAAGGAGGATCCATTTGTTTGGGGTATGGGGTGTGTAAAGTTGGAGAGAGAAAGTGGTTAAGATAGATATACAAATAAAAAGATATCAAAGTAGGAGAGAGAAAGGGAGTAAAATTGAATTAATAATGTAATTGTAGACCATATGATAGGGACATGAGAGGGTAAAAAGGGAATTTTTTTTTTCCAAATAAGGAATAAAGTAAAAGAGGGAAGATCTTTTTGAAACACACTTAAACGGAAAGAGGGAAGATCTTTAGGAAACGGAGGTAGTATCTAAAAAAACCAACAAAACATTGATTTAAAAAATATATATTTAAAAAATTAAAAATCATTATAAATGTTTGTTGAAAATCAAATTTTTTGTAGCGCTGATAAATAACTAATTAAGAAAAATAATGTTAATATGATATACTCACATAACATGTAAAAAATACTAGTTCATTATATACCTTCAATGTTTCATATACTCATAATCTATGTACACAAGCTTTCTTCATAGTACCACTACCACTACTACCAAATGACGAAATTCGGAACTTTTTTGGGTCAATGAAACAATTAGTTAATTCATACACTAACATAAAGTATTTGTTTATTTTTTATTGAAAAGAATGAATCCGTTATACTATACCTAATCTGACGTTGTCAGCTTTAAAACATAAAAATCTTGTTTTGCAGCTCCCTTGGAGGTACCCGTATCCACGTCTGCTCGTTTAGAACGACGATTTCCACCAGATGAACCATATTTTTCTCCTGTTGTGATTGGTACTAGAGGTGTCAATTCAGTTCAACAGTTCAGTTATGGTTATAACCAAACATTTCAGTTGATATCAGTTCAGTTTGTATCAGTTGAAATAATTAACAGTTCAGTTCAGTTCAGTTAACAAACTTTTCAGTTCAGTTTAATTCAGTTTTTTCCCTTTCCATTTCCAGTTCAGTTCAGTTGCAGTTTAAATCAGTTTTAACCAAACAGTTAAACCAACCAACGGTTGAATCCATATCAGTTAAAATTTGTTGCGGTTATTTTCAGTTTCGTTTCGGTTTATTTCAGTTATTGACGAAAACCACATAACTTCGACGATAATCGCATCGGTTCGGGTAGATTTTAATCACACTCTTATTTTTGTTCGGGAAAAATTGAGCTTTATGGCGGTTTTGGCCATGTATTTTTTCGGGTCCGGTTAAAAATTAATGCGACAAATAAGTGTTGTCGACACTTTTACAATTGCCTCAAAAAAACAGTTGTACTTCAGAAAAATGTGTGACATCGGTTAAAGTGTACTTTATTACTAATATATATGATTCGGAATAAGACAAATTTATGTTAATGTCTTACTCTTAGTGTATTAGTTCAATGGATTAATATATCTATAATCGACTTAAAATAAGTTGATTATGGATTAGCTCAAGGTATTTATGTGAATCGACAAGTGAAATCAAGATAACAATACTCCATTTAAGTTAATCGTTAACAAGTTATATTCAATTTGAAACTCACATATCTTAGCCAAACTAAAAGAAATTACAATTGATATTAGATTAGATTGATGTATCAACGTAAGTCGATAGAGTAATTGAAACTCAAAATGTTTACTTAAATTGAAACATGTTGTTATTGGAATGAGTGTATCAATGTAAGTCAATAAGCTAATTCAAGATAATAACAGTACTCTACTTAAGTTAATCATCTTTACGTTGAGTTCATTTAGGAACCGAAAGCATCTAATTCAGTTGCAACAAATGTATAATGATGTAACTCAGTAGATTGGTTAATATAACAATACTCCATTTAAGTTAATCGTATATACGTTAAATTCATATTGAAACTCAAAACATCTATTTAAACAGTACCCTAAGTTTATTTCAAGATAATAATAGCATTCTAAGTAGGTACTTAGATTACTTATTAAGTTAATTAGTTAGTGATTTATTTAGTCTTATTGGGTCACTATATAACAACAAAAAGTGTTTAACAAATTAGTGTAAGTTTATTAGATATTGTATTAATTTGAAACGATGACATAAATGAAAATAAGAAAACTCCAATGTAGTTGATCGTTTATAAGTTTCAATTATTTTAAATTTCAAATATTTAATTTAAGTGAACCAAGTTGATACTCGATTATATAATGTATCAATGTAAGCTTACAATGTAACTGAAAAGGGCATTGATCTATCAAAATGAACCTTGGTCGAGCTTTATGTGTCGCTTATACAAAACATATTACTAAAGCAAAACAAGTTGATAAGTGAAGTTGTTATACCTTATTCGATTATATGTTATATATGTGAATACATCTAAACACTTAAACAAATTGAAATAACTTGTTATTGCATAAGACTAATGTATACTGAATTAATGTTATTGCATTATATATTGATATAAGTTGATAAGTTAATTGGTGTATTGTATATGATTTACATGGATTTTTTGGGGTAAAGATACTTTGTATTATGAAATAATTTGTATTCTGTTTACATTGACCTATGTCAAAGATACTTTATACTCTTATATACTTTGTATTCTCTATTGAACATAACAACGGTCTATGTAATTTGATCGTTTTAAGTCAATGAACTCATTAAAATTAAACAATTGAAATAAAATAATATGTTATCAGATAACATCAATTCATTAATGTAAGCAAAAAGTTTAATTAAATAAGTCAAGACACCATTTAAATTAATCGTCTCCATGTAACACTAATTTCGTAGCAAAAGTATTTATTTTAATTCATGCAAGTATGCAACAAGTAACAAATTGTTATTGAATAAAAATAATAATAATAATAATAATAATAATAATAATAATAATAATAATAATAATAATAATAATAATAATAATAATAATATTACAATTTAAAATAATGATGTTTTAAAAACTTGAATAACAAATTATACCGTTTAAATAACAAATGCCCCCGTCAAAAAAAAAAACAAATGTCGAGTTTATGGGCCGGCCCGTTTAAATGAACCCAAGACCCAACTTCCCTAACCTTAATGACCGACTCTACTCACTATATATAGAACACATTCACATTCCTCCCCTCATTCAGTCATTCGAACCCTAATGACCTAACTAAAACGGCGACAATCAAGAGCTGAAGGTGTGCGGAACTGCTCACACTCAATTCCTCTCACACAAAATCTTTTCTCTCTCACACACAAATTTTCTCATCTCTTTCTCTTCTCAAAATCTTTTCATCTCTTTCTCTTCTCAAAATCTTTTCATCTCTTTCTCTTCACAAAATCTTGTCATCAAAATGCGATCCTCTTTCAATTTCGAAATTTATACCCTAATTCTCTCAATTTTATCACCTCTAAATATACACTAAATTCCTCCACATTTTCTGGCGCGCAGCGACGACGGCGGATTTAACGACGGTGGGCTTAATGGCGAAACAAAGACGGTGGGCTTAACGACGACGGCGGATTTCGTATTTAACGGCGTTTAAACTTTGAAGGCTTCAACGAAGGTCATGTATATTCTTCGTTTTCGCTTTTTTTGTGTTAAAATTTCATGCTTTATGTTATTTGAACGTTATCTGCTTCTTTATGCCTTAGATCTGAAAGATTTTTATTTATGTCTTCGATCTATAAAGTTTTATGTTTTTTTTTTTAAGTTTCCATCATGTTTCATGCACTATTATGGCTATTTAATTATTTTTTTGTTTTTATAGAATTTCCTGTCGATTATTTATCTAGGTTGCTTAGATCCGAAAGTTTTAGGAGTTTTTTATTTGTTTTATGGCTTAGTTCTAAAGATTTTATAATTTTTTTTTAAGATATATTGAATTTTGAGTTGATATTTTATACATGATCCGAATATTTTATGATTATTTCTTAGATTGGAATGTTTTAGGTTTTTTACTTTTATGTTTTTTTTTGCTTTATTTATATATTAGAGAATATTCAGTAGATATTTTATAGTCTATGACTTAGAATCTGAACATTTTATTTCTGCTTTAGATCTAAAATTTTAATTTTTTATGGCATATGTTATTGTTGTTTTGTTTTTTTTACATAATTTGATTCGAATTTTTAGATCATACTTTAGGGTTTTTTGATTTATATTTTAGGGTTGTTTACTTAATATTTATTTCTGACCCGGACCCATCTGACCCTGACCTATGTCTTTATCTGATTTTTTTGTTGAAGTTTTTGGTTTTGCTGTTGTTAGACTGCCCTAGTCTCATTTGACATAGGCTTGTGTATTTCTTTTTTCTGTTTTTTTGTTGATTCTTTTGTCTTTGCTGTTGTTTATTCTGCCCTAGTCTCACTTCACCTAGGCTTATTTATTTCATTTATTTGTTTTTTTAGTATTATGTTTATGGTTGTTAACTTGTTACTTGACCAATTTAAATGTTTTCCAGAATCATAATTATGGATCCTGATTCACTTGGTCCACCACCTGGTTTTTCTCTAGGTATATATTTTTGCATTGGGTATTTTCATTTTCAGTTTTATTTATTTTATGCATTTCTGATTTTCTTTATTGTTGTTTGTAGAGGAGATTGAGACTATTGGGTCCAATAGGACCTTAATTGAGACTTCTCCTGTTGTGTCAAGCAAAAAAAAAAAGGAAGAGGTTTTCTCCACCGGAAGGTAAGCGTAGGGCTGCTTGTAAGTATTGCAATGTTGCTAAATACTGTGCTGACCCTTCTTATGGTACTTCTAATGCTTCTAATCACATTGAAAAGTGTCATGCTTATTTAAAACACAAAGCTGAAAATCCGGATGTGTGTTCTGTGTTTGATCAAAAGACTTATTGCAAAATGTTGCTGAAGCTATAAGTGTCATGCATATTCACTTAGAATAGTTGAGCATGAGAAACTTAGAGAACTGCATTCTTACCTTAATCCGAATGTTAAACACATTACTAGGAATACAATATTAAGATATTGTCATGTACAACATAATGAAATGAAGTCTTCTTTGCAAGCATCTCTTAGTTTGGTTAATAGTAGGGTATGTTTTACATGTGATTGTTGGACTTCTGGTGTATCTTCTCGTGGTTATCTAACTTTGACAGTGCATTATGTGGATAATAATTGGAATTTAAAATCTCATATTCTGAATTTTAAGTACTTTCCACCACCACATAAAGGTATTGATATATATGTTTGTTTTGGGGTTAATTAAAGAATGGAGGTTAGAGGGAAAAACATTTTCAATGACATGTGATAATGCTTCTTCTATGGATGTTATGGTAAGTAGATTGAAATCTGATTTACATACTCATTCTGGTTTACCTTTGAATGGTAAGTTTTTTCATGTGAGATGTTGTGCACATGTTCTAAATCTGATTGTGCAAGCTGGCATGAATGTTATTGATGATTGTATGAGAAAGTTACGTTGTACTGTGAATTATATTGATGGATCGGATACTAAGTTGACAAAATTTGAACAATGTGTTGTTGATTCTCATATTTCATTTTCGGGGAAGTTGAGGTTGGATGTTCCCACAAGATGGAACTCCACTTATTTGTTGATGATGAGGGCTCTCCAAGCTAGAGATGCTATTGATTTATTTGCTATTAGAGAGTCCTCTTTTGATTATGGACTAAATTTAGGGGAATGGGAGATTGTAAAGTATGTTTGTGACTTTCTTGAGCCTTTTTACCATATTACCGTTATGTTTTTTGGATCTGAATATCCTACTGCTAATTTATATTTCAAGAATATCATTGCAATTGAGAGATTATTAGAAGTAGGTCACGTTCATGAAGTTGATAGTATTAGGGAAATGGCAAAGGAAATGTTGAAAAAATTTGAGAAGTATTGGGCTGATTATTCTCTTGTGCTTTCTATTGCTGTTTTGCTTGATCCTCGCTACAAGATGAAGTTTGTTCAAAGTATGTTTGGTTGTGGGAGTTGAAATGGAGAGAAAAGTGAAAGTTGTTTATAATGCATTTGTGGAGCTTTACAAATTCTATGACAACGTTTCTACGGCTTCTTCTTCTACTTCTTACCCCAGTTCTACATCTACTCAAACAATGGCTAGTATGATTCAGGTGTTTATTTTGGCCAAATTTATTTTTTTTTATTTTGTAAATGTTGTAAATAAGCTGTCTTATTATATCCATTCTTTTTTTTTAGCAATTCGAGGCCAATAATTATAGTGGCTCCGATGCTGAAAGTGGTAGATGCATACCTAAATGCACCATTGATTCCACGCAGTGACGTTGATTTTGATGTTCTAAAATTTTGGCAGTCTTCTGCCTCTATATATCCTGTTTTGTCTAGGATAGCCAAGGATATTTTGGCAATCCCTATTACATCGGTTGCTTCGGAATCCTCATTCAGCATGGGTGGGAGAGTTTTGACTAAATATAGGTCATCTCTCCTTCCCAAAAATGTTGAGACTTTTGTGACAACTCAAAATTGGTTGTTTGGATACTTAAAAGAGGAGGAGGTTGATGAGTGTTATGAGGTTGTGAAAGATGCTCTTTGTGAGGAATTAGACTTATCACCAGATTGTTGATTGGTGTCCCCACTGTACTGATTAGTGGGTTTTTGTTTCTTATCAGTGCTCAAGTGTTAGTTGCTAACACTTGAAATTCGCAACTTTTGGTTGCTCATTTTTTTCGTGGATACTAATTGGTGATAATTATAATCGTTTGATGGTCTTTTTTGGTGATGGTAGCTAACAATGCGTTTGACTTTGATGAGCCCCTTTTGTTGTGTTGGGCCTGTTTTTTACTACATTGTTTGGCTGGTTCAGTTCTATGGTACTGGATTTTGTAATTGTTGGTTTGGTTGTTTGCCTTGAGGTGTAAGCCCTGTAATGAGTTTCAAGAAGAATTTCTTGAATGGTTTATTTAACCATTAGTTTTGGTTGTGATTCTTGGATTCTTATGCTTTGGAACTCTCCCTTTTGAGGTATTCTGTTGAGCTTGATTAATATGCCCCTTTTGTTCAGTTGGGCTGGTTATTGGTAATGGTATATGCTGTCCCTTGAGCTGGTTTTTGATAAAGATATGTTGTCCCTATAATCTGTTGAGCTTGATGAATAAAGTCCCGAATGATTTCCTAACCTATCTGTTTTGGTTGTGACCTTGGATTCCTATGCTTGGGAACTCTTCTTTTTGGGGTATTTTTGGGTTTAAATAAAAGAGATGCCCATAGGTCTCCTTGCTGGATGCACTAAAATTGATTTGTTGTGGGAATAATTCGGGACAGTGCTCGATGATGATATTTTTCATGTAACAAAGTTGGGCTTTCGAGCTTTGTGAATCTTTGTTATCTGATCTGAGAGCCCAATACATTAGAGATATTAATATTTTCACAGGCAATGGTAAGTTTTTTTTTTGGACAGTGGAAATGGTAAGTTAAGGTAATTAGTTTGCATTATTTTTTTATATTAAGTTGTTTTTCTATATCAAGTTGTTTAAAAATTTGTGTTCTAATTGTGTTTTTTTCTGTTATTGCAAGAAATAGTAAGAAGGACAGCACAAGGCAGCTCCTCTAATGGAGCAGAAGATGTAGTGTAGTTTAATCTTTCTTGTAATGTATTTAATTTATGATTTTTGTATAGTTAGTTTCGATTGTAAAATATGAATATTAGAGGTTAAATACATTGGTAATTTTGTCCTAATTTTCTCTCTTCATTGAATTTTTTTATTTATAGTAAGTTTCGTGTGAATGTCCTTTAAAGCCCATAGCATTTAAACTATGTAAAGGTTTGAGATAACATTTTCAACTGAAAGTTTATTTATAAATATTATTGAAATATTAATTTAAGGTTTTTGATATGCAATTTATGATGGATATGTTGTGAAATCATCTTAATGAGAATGGTAAATGTGTAATATCTTTGGTCTGAAAAGATCATGTAATGAGAATTGAGAAATTATTATACGATTTGTGTCAAATGTGTTGTGGACTTGTGGTTCAAATTTTCAATGAAATAAAATAAAAGGTTTAATAGATTTGAATATATCATTTTATAATGAAATAAAGTGATAATGTCATAACTTTATATTAATAATATAATATTATCATAAATTTATGTGAGTGCTAATTTCATAAATTTCGTGAATTCGAATACTATAATAAATTTAGGTAATATGTAAATTCAGTTTGTTAGAGTTAGAAATTCGTTTCTAACAATTTCAATTTAAATGGGTTTCAGTTCAGTTTCGGTTTCAGTTCAGTTTCAGTTTCAGTTTGAATCAGTTCAGTTAATTCAGTTACATATTCAGTTCAGTTCAGTTCAGTTGATCAATCAACTTTTCAGTTTTTCACAGTTATTTTCAGTTACAGTTTGTTTCAGTTCAGTTGCAGTTCAGTTTTGGTTTTTCATTTACAGTTTATTTCAGTTTCAGTTTAGCATTTTTCAGTTGATTTCAGTTACAGTTATTCCCAGTTTAGTTTAATTCAGTTTAAATTTCAGTTTGTTCAGTTCAACCAGCAGTTTATTAACCAAACTGACAGCTCTAATTGGTACTCCAGAGTCCGGACCATGAATAAGACCCTTCAACTATATACTCTTCGAAATCAAAAGAACAAAGGCGTCACATTGTAACTAGATATGGTTATGAAATACAAATATTATGTACTACTTTAATATTGCATTGGTTTTTGTGAGAACTTGTAATAATTTTGTGAAAAGTTCCATTAAATAAATTATGTTATTTTGTAGACCAGTGTTTCATTAGAATTGTACTAGGCTTATATAGTTACTAGCAATTTATGCACGCGATGCGTGCCTCACTTTTTTTAAAACATAATTTATAATTTTTTTGGGCATAAACAAAGGTAAAATTTGAACATTATACATATTTTTTGGGCTAGCTAATTTTGTTGATTAAGCCTATATCGCTTAACCAAACCAGTCTTTTTTATTATTTATTTTACTAGCAATTTATGCACGTGATGCGTGCCTTACTTATTTAGAACATAATTTATTTCTTTTTTGGACATAAACAAAGGTAAAATTTGAACACTAGATTTTTTTTGGGCTAGCTTGTTATTAAGCCTATATCTCTTAATCAAACATATCTTTTATTATTTATTTTATTTATACTTTCTTTAAGATTTTTAAAATTATAACTGATGAGCGATAAAGGAAAGTTATGCAAATTAATTGAGGATTTCTTATTTTTTTATTAACAAAGTATTTTGTTTTAATTAAATTACTTCACTTTGTTAATTGATTGTATTTTACTTTTTGATTTACTACTTGATTGTGTATTGATCGATCAAATATTTGATTGATATAATCTTCTTTGTTAAGTTTTTTATGCTATATTTGAGTTTGATTTTCTTTTATCTTTTTTTGGTAAAGTAGTTGATATACTAAGGGGTAATTAAGTAAATTTATTGGGGGATACCATAGTTCTCCTGCACGCTATGCGTGCGGTGATATTTTAGGCATAACTATTACTCGATATTAAAAGAAATGAAAAATAAAATTATGAAAGTACGTATTTACGTTCACCTTCATTTGATGAGTAAGAAGTATTTAAATTCTTGCAAATAGTATCTAAAAACATTTTTAATGTAACTATAAGTGATAAAATTGCATATCCCTGTAATAAAAAAATTGTCTTTTTTGGAGTTTGTATCTGTGATTAATTTTGTATATGAGTTATCTTTGTAATGAGAATGCCAGTTTTTTATTTTGTGTGATATTAATTTTTAGTAAGTTCTTGATTACGTTTTTTTAGTTGATTGGATCTAAATTTAATTTGATTGAATCTTTTTTATTGGCAAGTTTATGTAATTGACAAGCACTACATATGAGTTGATTGAGTTTAATAGAGATTTGATTGAATTTTTTTTTTTGGGGTAAGTTTATGTGTGTAATGGTTTATATTGAGGAGGGGTGAATATGTAAATTCAAAGGGGGACACCATTGCTCCCCCCTTGGCTTATATAATAGAGATAGAAACAAATATTAGAATTGATGTAAATGTTTGAAAACGTTTCGCAACAATCAAATAGAGAAAAAAATATTTCAGTATTTCGGTTAACTGTTTACTCAAAAATCGTAACCGTAACCGTAACGTTTTACCGTTAATTTTATCGGTTCGGTAACCGTACCGTAGAAACTTTTTTTTTATCGTGACGGTAACCACCCATGTAGACCGATTTTTCGGTATTTCGATACGATTTTTCGATTTCAGTTTTTTATGAGCACAATATAATTTACACCCCTCAAATACAACAAAACAGGCTAGACATCAGCATCAACTGTAAAGGTGAGCGTAAAAAACTAAAATAAATAAGATAAAAATGCAACAGTTGTAATTAATCTAATACTAGCAAGCCGAATCTTTTTTTTCTAATACAACACTTAAGGCCTGTTCTCCCCAGCTTATTTTCAGTTCAGTTCAGTTCAGCTCCAATAAGTTCAGTTCAGTTTAGTTCAGTTCAGTTCAGTTCAGCTCCAATCAGTTCAGTTCAGTTCAGATCAGTTCAGTTCAGTTCAGTTCAGTTCAACTCAATTCTTTTATAACCATTTTGTTAAATACTATTATTATGTTGGTATAATTTATTTTACTAATTACTCTTATTATTATTATTATTATTATTATTATTATTATTATTATTATTATTATTATTATTATTATTATTATTATCATCATCATCATCCTCATTATTATGATTATTATGATTATTATTATTATTTAAATATATATCATTACTATTCAGTATTATTATTATTATTATTATTATTATTATTATTATTATTATTATTATTATTATTATTATTATTATTATTATTATTATTATTATTATTGTTGTTGTTGTTGTTGTTGTTTCTATATATTATTTTGTTTATTATAGCTTTAGTCACTTTTTGTTTAATTTATTATAATTTATTTTGTTTATTACTATTATTATTAGGAAGAACATGGTTTAGGTCAAAGCACAAATAAACCCACTTTTTTAGCCCATAAACCAATTAAATCGCGTCAAGACGTTTATGATGTAATTTTCGCGGTCCAACCCAATCATTATATTTTTATATTATTAAATCTAATTATTAAAATAGTAATATTACTTTACTTCTTAAAATTATTGTTATTATATATCATCATCAAGTATTAATATATTAATACAAATAATATAAAATAATTATTATTAATTATCATTATTATCATTAATTATTATTATTATTATTAATTTGTGATTATTAATATTATTTATTTATAACTATAATTTAAAAATATCCAAAATACTATTATTATTATTCATTATTATTACTTATCATTATAACTATTATTTAATATTCATATTATTATTGTTTAAAATATTATTTATATATTTATTACATTCGGTTTAATTCAATTTAATTTCATTCAATTCAATTCAGTTCAGTTCAGTTCAACTCCAATAAGTTCAGTTCAGTTCAGTTCAGTTCAGTTCAGTTCAGTTCAGCTCTAATAAGTTCAGTTCAGCTGTTTTATGCCGAAGAGAACATGCCCTTAATAAAAAATGCAAAGGCAACAAGATAAACATATTTAATAAATTAATTATCTGATAGTCTTCGATCTTCACTGAGAAATGGAGAAGATATTCTTTGATTTTCACTGAAAAATGGAGAAGATATTCTTTGATTTTTATTGAGAAATGTAGGAGATCAGCGAGAGAATAAATGAGTGAGGAGATCTTCGACTTTCAGTGAGAGAAATGGCTTTCTAAGGTAAGAGCATGAGAGAAGAGGAAGAAACTAAGGCTTTATTTGGTAGAAAGGATTTGGATGGAAAAGAAAGGAAAGGAAAGGAAAGGTAAAAATAATTTTTTGGGAAATTCTACATGGTAGCCTCCAACTTTCAGTTTTTCTCTATGGTGGTAGGGCAAAAAAAATATTATACAAAATGACTCTCAACTTTAACAAATTCTATCTAGTGACCTTATTTAAGAAATTAGTGGTTAACCAATTAAACCTAACTATTTCTTTCTCCTACGTGCATTCATCATTACCCAATAATTGAAAAAAACATAATCAAAATAGGATGAATAAAATATATTGTTATATTAGAAAGCTTTCATTATCTGAATTTGACATCATATAGCATTGGTACATAACACTACTATCACTGAGTATACTATCAACTACAGCTTAGATCTCACTTAATAAGCTAATCAATCATACCATCACCGAACCTGCTGCTATGCTGCAAATCCATAACCAAAATATTCATGTCACGCGAAATACAACCAACGTTTTCTTGCTGATTTTTTCCGGCTCACTTATAAGAGACTAAGACTAGTAACATAATTAAAAACAATCAAATTAGATCAATACTACCCAGCTATTCAATCCTGATTTTTTCCAGCTCGATCATTTCTAATTACATCCATATTAATCATAAGTCGAGTAGCTCCTTTTTATATAACCTCCAACTCATTTTTTTCTGCCTCCATATCTTCTGTGATTGACTGCAAGCCTGATTTCTTCTTCATCCTTTAGGTTTTATGAATTTTATAATCCATCTCGTAAATAAAACAAGCTCATATTGCAATAGGTTGACATCTGAATTACTAGGTTCAATCTTTCGTTTTTTTTACCTCATTTCTTAGAATACTATCCTTCTTTCTTGAGTCCTTAATCTGGAACAAATGATTGTACTTTCTCCTTTGCTCTGACCTTCAATTTCTGCAAGTGGGCCTTTATTTGGGTGGTTGGGATGGTGTGATCTGCATGTTCGTGGTGGTAGTAGGGTTGTGTTGTGGTTGTGGTGTGATAGTTTATCTTAATATAAGCTTAATAAGGTCATTATGTGTATTGACATTAAGTTGGAGGTCATTTGATATAAATCTTTTTTTGGCTTGCCACCAAATAGAAAAATTCAAACTAGGAGGCCACCATGTAGAATTTCCCTAATTTTTTTCATGTTTGGTAAAAGAAAATAAGAGGAGTTTGATTGGAAAGGAGAGGAAGTGGAAGGAAATAAAGAATATTCCTAAATCCTTGATTTCCTTTCCTCCCAGAATCGGAGTAATTTGACAGGAAAGAAAACTAACAAGCTTTTACCCATGTTTTTTTTTATTTCCTTCCTTTCCTTTCCTTTCATTTACTAATGGCAACCAAACATGTGATTCCTTTCAAATCCACCTATTATACCAAACATTGGAAACTACATGTATCTTCTTTTCTCTTCTTTTCCTTTCTTTAATTTTCTTTTCTCTTCCTTTACGAAAAAAATACCAAACAAAGTGTAAGGAGAATAAAACGGCTAGAACCTTTTGAGGAGAGCAGAAAATGTGGGCCGAACTATTGAATATCATTTTAAAGCATCAGGCCCATATCTCATATTTAGATATAAATCTTCGGTATGGTTTTTAAAACAAAAATCGAACCAAATTGAAACCGAAAACAATGAATTTTTCATTCCAAACCAAACCGATTTTAGAAAAAAAACGAAACCAAATTATCAATTCGGTTTAGTTTGGTTTGGATTTCGATATTTAACCAAATAACTTACACCCCTATAGCCGATGTCCCGGGTTATATATTTGATAAGATTAAATGATGCTCATTTTTACAGAAAAAGATGTTCATAAAATGATAAATAATATTCATACAGAAGGAAAATAGACAAAAACTAATAGAAATTTGCATTAAATAGGAAGTGCGAAATTCCATCTTAGGCTCTTTTCTTTTGGACTGAATAAATGGAAATTCATTTCAGTGTAGTTCAGTTCGAACCATTTTAGTTCAGTTCAAACTTATTTAGTTCAGTTCAGGTCAATTCACACTACAACTTATTGATTATTATTATTTATATTTTTTTTATTATTATAATAATTATTATTATTGTTATTATTATTACTATTATTATTATTATTATAATATTATTAATATTATTATTATTATTATTATTATTATTATTATTATTATTATTATTATTATTATTATAATACTACCTCCGTTTATTAAAGATCTTCCTTGTTACTGTTACTACAAATACCAATGAGAATTAATTTGTGTGGGGTGTGGGGTGGGTAAATTAGTAGAGAGAAAAGGGGTTAAAATAAATAAACAAATATAAAGAGGTTAAAGTAGGAGAGAGAAAAAGAATAAAATTGAATTAATAATGTAATGATGGACCATATGATACGGACATGAGAGGGTAAAAAGGGGAAAAAATTCCAAATAAAAAATGAAGTAAAAGAGAGAAGATCTTTTGGAAACGCATTTAAACGGAAATATGGAAGATCTTTAGGAAACAGGGGTAGTATTCTTCTTCTTCTTATTATTATTATATTCTGGGGTAGTATTCTGCTTATTATTATTATTATTATTATTATTATTATTATTATTATTATTATTATATTCTTCTTCTTCTTCTTCTTCTTCTTCTTCTTCTTCTTCTTCTTCTTCTTCTCTTCTTCTTCTCTTCTTCTTCTTCTTCTTCTTCTTCTTCTTATTCTTCCTCTTCTTCTTCTTCTTCTTCTTCTTCTTCTCTTCTTCTATTATTATTATTATATTATTATTATTATTATTATTATTATATTATTATTATTATTATTATTATTATTATTATTATTATTATTATTATTATTATTATTATTATTATTATTATTATTATTATTATTATTATTATTAATGTCACTTTTAACCTTTTTAGTGGATAATTTTTGACCCATTGAACTATAATAAGGGGGACAAGTGATAAAAATAGTAATCTTTAGTTAAAGAAGCGAAAGATAGAGAATCCCTCCGATTCATTTGTTGTTTCTGTTTTGATTAGCTTTGTAAATATAGGAGTAGTCAAGTATATCTAAATATAGTTTTGTATTTTGTAAATTAGGCAAGTCAATATTTTGTTGCTTAGAATTAGGAGCCATGCATGCTACTATTACTATTCTACAGTATTAGGCGTGAAACAGGTTATTTATTTTATATATATTAACTACGAATAGCAATATTAGAGGAATACATTATATTAATAACATTATTACTTCATATCTTACGCAATTCATAAGAATATTATTATTGTTATGCATATTATTATTGTTAGTATTATTATTATTATTATTATTATTATTATTATTATTATTATTATTATTATTATTAGTATTATTATTATTATTATTATCATTATCATTATCATTAATATTATTAATTATTATCATTATCAATGGTGATAAAAATATTACTCTATTTGTAATTATTAATAATACTCAATTCAGTTCAGTTAAGATCAAGTTCAGTTCAAACTCATTCATTTAAGTTTTTATTTCAGTTTAGACTTATTCAGTCCAAAAGAACAGAGCCTTAATCATTGTCAAAGGGCTAAGATGATCTCATAGAAGACCTCTTCATAGAAAAACTACCTATTTAACAAAATGAGTCCAATACTAATAATAATGAAGAATTTGTATTTTATTTGAAATGAAAAGTCATTAATTGTTATGAAGCCTACGACATTTATAAATAGAAGTTATAAACTCACAAATACGTATCCTATTTAAAGAAATATAATTCTAATCTAGCAAAAATACCCTCTTTCACATTGTTGTCTAATTCATCTTTCTACGAGAGGGTCTACTGACCTAATATAGTTTAGAGGTAGAGTTGGATTTAATTCAACTAATAGTAGTTGCAGAACTGACATTTGTTGCAACCATGCACAAATTCCTGTCAACAAAACAACCTTCAACTGATGGAAAATTATGTGTGATCGATCATGTTGTACAGGTCTAGTGCCGCTAGCTAGTCTCAACTGTCATCTGAACTTAATCTTCTTAGCTTGTATGCCACATCTCAATCCCAACCGTGCTTCGATCTTAATCAAACTTGTGTGATTGCACCCTGAACGAAATCAAATCACACCTAACAAAAGTCATATACTCGTAAGAAAAAGATAGTCTCAAATAATAATCAAGTAAATTTTCTTAACCATTAAAGTTGAGGGTTAAACAATAATTACAACCTGCTTGAATTCTCCAGCTTTATCGGAACACAAAAGTGAGTTTGTATTGAATTTGTATCTAATTGATGATAGTGATTCAACAACGTAAGCCATATCCAACCTTTCTCGTGGCACCTCAGTAGAGCAGGAAAGTGCTATCCTAAGCGTAGATTCCAAAGCCTCCAACATTGCACTCCTATCTGTCTCAAATTCTATGTCTTGGAGAAGAGCATGATCAAGAACTGCCGTCATTTGGTCGGGGAGAGCTTCTTTGACATAGCAATGTAGGGTGAACCCCCCTTTGAACATGTCATTTGTAGGCCTCTTTCCTGTCAACATTTCGAGTAAAAGGATCCCATAACTATAAACATCGCCTGCGGTAGACACCTCATTTCCTTCGCCATATTCTGCATTTTATCCAGCAAACAATATACATTATGATGTAAAAACATGAAATAAATATGCTTAGAGATGTTGGTACATATCATTAGTACATGATTAAACTTCTGTTCTTTTCACTTCTACTATATATATATTTTTTTTAAAAATTGGTAAGAAGAATTCCTCTGGGATTCCCTCGTACAGGACCCCCACCAAAAAGCCTATTACAAGCCAGACACCCCCAACCCCCCTCCCCCCTTAAACCCCGAGCAAATGCTTGGAGTAGGAATTGAACCCTAGACCTTGATAGGGAAGATGGGAAAGCTCACCACTTGAGCCAATCCCAATTCCTACTTCTACTATATATATGCTTACACAAAGTGAATAAAAAAACGAAGAGAGTACAATTCCGGGTATAGGTGTAAGAGCACACTCGGTTAATGATTAGTTATTACCTGGAGGAGTGTAACCAATAGTTCCTCTGACTCCTATAGAGCTCTCTGACTCCTATAGAGCTGGATTGATTTGCATGAAAGTTATTTCTTCCTTTTAGAAGCATCTTGGCTAGTCCATAGTCAGCAACATGAACAACCATTTCATCATCAAGGAGAACATTGCTCGGTTTTAGGTCACAGTGAACTATGCATGTATCACCTTGATGGTGAAGATAATCTAAAGAAAATGCAATATCAACTGCAATATCAAGCCTTTGGTGAAGATTCAACTTCTTTGAGGTTTTATATGTGTTTTCAACTTTACTTATTGCATTATCTGGATGCAACCAATAATCCAAACTCCCATTTACCATGTACTCATAAACCAATGCCTTGAATTCCCTTCCTTGATAATCTACACTTGAGCATGCTGTAATCACTTTGACAAGATTTCGGTGTCTGGTGTTTTGAAGGACCTGACATTCAGCCATGAAACTCTTTAGAGCACCATGATGCTCTAGATTAAATACCTTGACGGCAACAATTGATCCATCCTCAAGAATTCCTCTGTACACAACCCCAGATGAACCACTACCAATCAAATATTCCGAGGAGAACCCGTTTGTAGCTTTAACAAGTGCTTGATAAGACAAATTTGGAAAATTTTCCATATACGCAGAAGATTTGAATTCCTTGGTCTTCTTCCTATGCCACAAAATGTATAATGACACAAGTATACCTAGTACCAAACCAACTCCAGCAACGGCAGAAACAATTGTGATTATCAATTTCTTCTTACGCACTTGTTCGCGGCTAACGTTGCATGGAGGCAACATTAACTCGGGTATGCCCCCGCATAGCCTACTATTTCCACTCACAAAAAATCCAGTTGCATTGCTGAAGATTCCACCCATGGGTACTTCGCCTTCAAGGTTATTGTGTGAGAGATTTAACCATCGGAACTGTATGTCAGCTAGAAATTGTGGGATTGTACCAGATAAATTGTTGTATGACAAATCTAACTCAAGGAGACCGTGCAATGACCTAAATGCATCAGGAATATTGCCATGAAAATTGTTTTCCCCCAAGTATAGATACTCTAGCGCTATGCAACTACCGAGAGAGCTTGGTATCAGACCGGATAACAGATTACGCGAAAGTTCAAGGCCATTAAGATTATTTAGTTGCCCAACTTCTTGTGGGAGGAAGCCACTTAAGTGGTTTCCAGATAAATTGATTGCCATAGATAAGCCAGGGAGACTAAATAGTTGCAAGGGTATACTACCACTAAGATTGTTACTAGCCAGGTATAATGATGTTAGTGATGAACAATTCCCAAGACTTGAAGGTATTTCGCCTTCGAAATTATTTTCAAATAAGGAAAGAATAGATAACTTTGTAAGGTTTCCAAGAGAAGGTGGAATGATCCCGGATAATTGGTTCTCGCGCAAAAATAGTATCCGGAGGTCTGGCAGCTTCCCTATGCTATCGGGAAGAACCCCAGAAAGTTCGTTATGATTTGCCATGAGCATTTGCAATTTGGCTAAGTTTTCAATACACTTCGGAATTTCCCCACTTATGTGATTATGGTGTAAAAGCAAGTGGGTAAGCATTGTGAAATTGCAGAGGATTAGAGGAAAATCTCCTTTGAAATTATTTTGATCTATTTGAAACATTCTCAAATTGGTGGACGAGTTCACCAAGGAAGAAACAAAATTCAAATCTCCAAGTTGGCCATGTCCAAGAGAGTTATCAGAAAGGACGAAGATAGAAAGATTTACTAACTTTCGCAAGGAAGGAACTTGTCCTTGAAAATGATTATGATTCAATTGTAGGCTTATTAGATTCGAGGCATTCGATATTGAAACTGGAAGATGTCCACTAAATCTATTTCTGCTTGCAGAGAACCATTGAAGATGTGGGAGAGTATTGCCTAAATTTGATGGAAGATTTCCTTCAAAGTCATTTTGATTCAAAGACAATATAGTCAATAATGAGAGGTTAAATATTGAAGATGGGACTAGTCCATAAAACTTATTATCTTCTATAGACAAATAAGAGAGATTATTTAGTTTGCCTAGTCTATCTGGGATCATTCCCATGAAGTTATTTTGAGCTACAGATAGATAATAGAGTGATGATAAATTCCCAAATGATGCAGGAAGCTCGCCGGTCAAATTGTTTTGTCGTACAGAAAAATATTGCAAATGTGACAAGGAACCAAATATTGATGGGATTTCACCCACCAATTTGTTTTCAGAAAGGTTTATATATTCAAGCCTATAACAACTTGATATATTAGATGGAATTTCGCCCGTAAGAGAATTGTAGAATAGCGAAAAATTTGTCAAGCTTTGCAAACGACCAATTTCCTCCGGGATTATGCCACCAAAACTGTTGTTCTCTAAACGTAGTTCCTTGAGAAAGGTTAAATTGCCAATATGAGAAGAGAGTGTACCTGTGAGTTGAGAGGAGTGTAGGTCAAGTTTCGTCACCCCTTCGTAGGTACGATCACAAGCAACACCGTACCACGTACAAAAGTGGTGTGTGTCATTCCATGAGCTCATGACACCGAATGGATCATCAATGATTGTGGCCTTGATTTCGAGCAATGCTAATCTCTCTGTTTCATTGTTTTGAGCTGTCGAGAGCTGAAAACAATAGAAACTAGACGTAGCAAAGATGATGCAGTAAAGTAAAAATATTAAGATGGACATAGTTTTATTTAATTCTCAGGGAACACAGAATTTTGAAGGCCAAATCTTTTGAATAAAGGCGAGTTTATGTTTACGTTTATGTCAAGGACTCAAAGAGTAGGGAGATGCAAATTGCGAAGGATGGTAACTTTGGACTTCTCGACACACATACTTTTCCTTAGGCGTGGCCCATATTAATTTAAAAAATACGCGTACCAATCAATGTTGAAATTACAATTTACACGTAACTGTTTGCCTGACTAGAAAGCGGTCCATGGACCTTAAATTTTTTATATTCTTGGGTTTGAACCGGGGATAGTTAGATCAGGAAACTTGACTTGTATGGTCATATTTGCTTCTTTCGCTTTTTTTTCCGTCTTGGCATTCACAGTGCACTGTGCTCACTGGTCAAGCAAAGTAGTTTCTCGGAAGTTTCTACGTAGTTTCACAAGAAAAGTACAGTAATCTTCATTAAGGCTCCATTTGATTGGACGTAAAACATTTTCAGTGCAAAATGATTTTCATGGAAAACAATTTACAATGAAAAACACATTTCCAAAATTAGTTTTCCGTTGTTTGGTTCAATGTAAGGAAAATGATGAAATGAAAGGAAAATTAAAAGGAAAAGTAAGGAGGTTGTGAGAGGAGATTAAAAAAGATACAAGAAAAAAGAAGGAAAATAAAGGGAAAATAGTTTTTCATCATTATGAGAGAAATTTTATTTTAAAGGAAAATGGTTGTAAAACTGAAAATAGAGGACGCGCTACCAAACGGAGTCTAAGATGAAATATAACTCGCTTCAATAATAAAAAATGATGATATTTAATTATTATCTGCTTTTGATTCCTATTATCTTCGTATACACTACCGGCCCGTTTGGTAGTTGTTAATATATTGCGGTAATGAGAATGAATTTTAAGTGTAATTTAATTAAGGAAGCACCCTTAAAATCTCCATGGGGAGACATTTTTTCTCCATGGGCAAGCAATCTCACCCCTAAACTTGTGTTTTTGTCTCCAAGTGGAAGCAATTTTCATTACCACTCATTACCACCTACAAGGTGGTGTTGGATGGGAATGAAAATTCAAGAAGGAAATTTGACACTTTAGGATAAATTAGCATTACCATGAGAATGAACAATGATATTTTTCACAAATTTACACATAAATTCATTCCCATTACCATCATTTATGACCAACTACCAAACGGGCCGTACATAATTTGCCTTCAAAGTTTGATGCTTGAATTGAACAAATAACAAATTATTCTACTGTTTCAGTATCGAAAACGGGGTCGGACTTTAAGATCGTCCAACAATGATGAGGTTGTCCGTGAGGGATGATCTGCAAGGATAACAAACGTGAGCTACCCTCGGGGGTGTTTCGAGGAAACCCCCTCCGACACTCAAGTCAGGTAATGCCCGAGTGGAATTTAGAGAGAGAAAGCTTAGAGAGAGAGATAGGCTATTGTTAGTATGAGAGAATGTACCTGCAAGAATAGTATTGTTTGGCTATTTATAGACGTACTATTCACCAGACATGGTGCGTAATCCTTTGACACATGTACTGCTGTAATGGATCTGTCAGAGGGAAGATTTCCTTTGTTTTGTCTTCTTCTATGGCCGTGACGGCATTCCCGGCCTATGGGTAGAGGGTATGCGCTTTGTTTCTTGTGAATTCACGTCTTCATAGTTTGCTGTCGGCCCCCACATGTGTTCGTTAGCAAACTTGGGTAGTACCCATACAACTAGCCCCCCCAGCATCCTTGGCGGTTGTGACCGTCATGGATGTTGTGATGACGTGGGAGAATTTGGCATCTTCCTTTGATCAGGCTTTAGATGTTGCCACGTGTTGCCCTAGGGTGAATTGTTGATTTCAAAAAGCGTAATCATTGTTTTTTCTGGAATCCTGCTCGTTTTTTCCTTTGTTTTTATTAGGGTGTGCTGTGTAGGTGACACTTGTCACTAATCTGAGAGAGCAGTTGATACGTTTTCAATCTCAACCCTTTATTCTAGTATTTAATTTAAAAGCGAAATCCCTTTTTTCTTTTCACTTTTACTCAACTTCCTCTTCTTCCTTCAGACATTTTCTCTGGTTTTCCTTGCTTTACGAACTTCGGACTTACTGTTCAGTGGGCAAAGAACGCTTATATTACCCTAAAACCACTAAAGATTGTGACTTTTTCACTTTTCCTTCCTTTTTACCGAGGAAATTCTTGCATCTTCCAGAACTTCTCCTGGGTTTGCTTTTGGGAGTTTCTTCTGCGCTGTTGTGACATTTATTTCGGTGAATCCTTGCTTGGAGGTAGGGGTGAAAGTTCGGTGTGCGGTTTGGATTAAGGCCTAATCCAATCCGATCCGAATAAAATTTGGATTTCAATTTTTCAATCCGAATCCAAACCAATTAGTGTTTGAATCCGATCCAATCCAATCGGAAATTTCATACTCTAGATTGGATCCGATCCGAAAATCCGATTTTTTTAAAACTTTAATTTTTCGATGAAATAAATTAAGTACATCAGCAGCCTAGTAGATTTAGGAAATGAGGAATTAAGTGCAGTTAGTGCTTTAGGGGAAGGATTGAAGTTCTATGTGTATTGGACTATGGAGTAGGTCTTTTTATAATAAAAAATCAGTTAAGCACTTAAGCCCAATCCAGATACATAATACAAGACATATTACTATTCGGTTATATTGGATTTTTGGATCCAATTACCCTCAATCCAATCCGATCCAAAAATCCAATTTTTCAAAAATTCTCAATCCGAATCCAATCTGAACACAGTTCGAATCCGATCCGAATTACTAATTTGGATTGGATTGGATTGGATTTTGGATTTTATCCGAATAACTTTCACCCCTACTTGGAGGGCGCTTTTTGGGTACTTTTTGGGACTCTATCCTTCGCGCAAACTTTTTACTGAGGTACCCTTTCTGACAACTTTTTAGTTTTCTCTGTTGCTTTTTTTCTTCCTTGGGATCATGTCGGATCAGTCAGATAGTCAAAATTCTCTAGGTAATAACTTTATGACTGAGAGTGAACCCTCTTCCCCTTCCTTTAATGGTGGACCTAGTTCGTCGGATTCAAGCCCTCGAGATGGGAGGACTCGTCTTTTAGCTGACCTTCCTCTTACGACCGACAGGGATAAGGAACTTAGATCAAAGTTCTTGAATGACCGTTCTTCTCCTAAATGGGCGAGCTTAACTTCCCAATTCTTGACCGCGAGGATGAGTGGGGATAATCAAACACTTAAGGAACTAAGGCATCAAATTATTGCCCGTAGGATCCTCAGACACCCTCCTTCCGATGCTATTCCCGACCTGGATGTCCAGCCTATACGGGAGCAGGCTTGGATAGAAAGCTTGGCTGATGCTGGGGTCGTGACCGATACCAGTGTTTTTGATCGTCTTGCCCATGAGTCAGCTCCTTTTCGTCCTTCTCACCATCCTCTTATTGTCAATTTAGGTTCTTATAAAGTGACTCTATCACTAGCATGGAGACTGATGTCCCTCCCTCTTCTTCTGATCGGGATCATGCTTCCCGTTCCCGGCAAATTGACATAGGCGAGAGCTCCAGCATGCCTTCTTCCTCTCGTCCCGAGCTCATTCTGGCCCAGAATGACGTTCTTCATTCTGGGAGATGGCTGCCTCTAGATTGTAGTGACGACCCCAAGAAAACTGTCATCTGCAAAGTCTGGCGGGCCGCAGCTTTGGAATTGAATTATTGTGAGGTGGCGAAGAATTTATACGGATTTCCACCCGAGTATAGTCTGGTAATCCCGGCCGATCGAGGGGGCGAAGATTTTTCAAGCCTTCAACGTCTGCCTTGCTCAGCTTACGCCCTTGGCCGTGAGGAACATTGTTGCTTACGTTTGGGTTTGCCGCTATCTAGGCTTTCCCGAGACTCTGAACCTTTTTCGGCGCTTGCACTGGCTAAGATGGAATGGTTCTGCTGAGAAGGGTTTGTGGTCCCTGATGACGCTCAAGGATAAGATGACCGTCCACCCGAAGATGAGTGGTTTAAAGGGTTGGCAGGGAGCTTTCTACTGGCTCAAGGTCCCAGACGACTTTCCCCTTCACCGGCTGTAACAACCCTGAATTTCTAATACTTCTAAAATCAACTTAATAAAAATAAACTCGGAAATCCAAAGGTGCTACGCCGCGATAATTATTAATAATAACCGCAAGGCTAATGGTTCTAACTAAAACAATAACCAAAAGTTTTAACTAATTATTAAAGACCAACTAAATAGAATGTAAAATAATTATTACAAACCAGAACATAAATCTTATAGTCAAATAAATAAAAAACAGCGGAAGTCTTTTAAAGTCCTACTAAATCAAAAGGGATCCAACGCACTCTTTAACCCAACTGGAGCTAACTATCTTCAAGTCCCTGCACATTAAACACTGTAATATCAGCCAAAGGCTGAGCAAGATTTAATACTGTAATAAAACAAAGCTATTCAATGTGCAGGTAAGATATTTAGGAATATCTTACAAATTCATTTAAAAGGTGTACAAATTATATATATAAAATTAACTTTCTAATAACCATCTTTCTTTCTTTTTGAACTATTCTGTAAAACTTTCAAATATAATCTTTCATAATTTGTGAGTAGGAAGTATAGAAAAAGCCAATGAGCTAGCTAGGCTCACTAGACAAGGTAAACAGCAAAGTCCCTAGTATGCATACCCCTAACTTGATAACGAACCAAGAAGGAAGACTAATGGCAAGTGTATTCATCAACATACACCCAACTACTAAAATATTGTTGAGACACTGTTAACTCAACATACTTCCAAACTCGGGAGAATACCGCTTACCGGCAACCCCACAATAAAACTCTATAAACCCTCGTAAGGTAGGACTTCTTTTCAAAATCTCAACGGTAACATTGAGGAATTCCTCCTTTAATATAAATCTTATGATTAATCTCATAAACTCTTTCAATATAAATATAAGAATCATTTAAATCTCAACGTATAAACTTCATAAAACAATCTCATTGTAAAAATAAATTTCCAAACATTATAAAACAGTTCCTCAACTCATCTGTACAAGTGCAGTAAGAAATCTTACCTTAGTAGCAAACACAGTCAATGTACCTCAATCTCAAGTCAAAAAGGTTCCTCTACGAACCCGCAATCTAAAATATAATAACATAGTATAAGTCACTTGACTATACTTTACTTGACTATATTTCACATGATTCAATTATTAATGGCATAGCTTAGTTAAAATGTACCGATACCTTGACGTCGTTATTATTAATGGCTACAACAACAACTAACTAGAAACTCTGACCTCAATAAAATTAGAATACTAGGAAGATAACCTGACAACCACTAACCACCACAACACATATACAAATACAACACCATTATTACTACCACATAACAACACTTATCCATGGAGTACTAGTGTAGCCATTTTGCCTAAAATATTATCAATGTAGTAATTGTAGTCATGTTAGTGAAACTTCTACCAACAGTCATTGTACATTGTGAGCCAAAGAGAACCTTCATGATCATGCGTTAGAATTCAGTTTCACAAAAACAAAGCTTAACATTGTGAAGTCCCAATTGATGAATTCTTCTCTACATGATGAACCTAAAAGTCCAAAGGCCTATATCAAGTCAGTAGATTACCATGGATTGTGTAGTTACGTGATGCATCTTTAAGTATTTAGAAACCTTCTGCAATGTTTTTTTTTCAGAAGAAAAAATACACAACTAACTATTCCTAGCCCACCTTCAGGAGTAACACATGGTTGCTAAAGGGTTAATAAAGCAATATAAATCCTGATTTCTACAGGCCAAGGTCCCAACTTGTCAACTCATGTTTAGAAGAATAATATGCATTAGTTAACTTGCCTAATCAACTAAGAACGTAACTATCCATTACAACCAAAATTCTAAGCCAAATAAACAAAATCTTTTATTTATCAAACAACCATAACATATGACTAAATCTTCAGATTAAGTTTTGAAAATAATAAACTTTGAAATCTCAACCCGAAAACATGTTCATTACTCGAATTAAACATTAAACATAAACCAATTATACAAATTTCATACAGCAGAATTTTCCCCCAATTTAATTTATTCAGGAGCCCTAATTTACAAAAACTCCAAATTCATAAAATCAATCAAATACGAAATTATAACTTGAAAATTATAACTTACTTGATTAAAGGGAAATAATGAGAGTAATATTACCCAGAAAAGATCCGAAAAACTATTCTTTTGATCCAATCTTGACCCGAAAATCGCAAGCTGAAGCACAATATTAACCTCTTCGAAAAACCCACAAAAGAATCGAGAACTATTAAAGGGACGAACAAGAATTGAAGTGTGATAATGATTGATAGTGAAAGTAGTAGCTTTGATGAAGTATTGAGTTTGTTCTTTTTTTTTTTTTTGGGGGTAACAAGAGGTTGAAGGAGAAAGAAGAGGAAAGTAGTACAGAAGGAAAACAAAAGAACCGTGGCTTTCTAACTTATAAGTTTTACTTTCTCTCTTCTTTTTCTTTTTGACTTGATTAACCTAGGAAATTTAGGAATCAGTTTTTTTTTTAACCACTTCAAAGGTAAAGTCAAAGTTAGTAAAAAAAAATATTTTAATAACAGAAATCTGAAATTATTTTCAGCAAATAAATTAATACAGATAATTACTAAACGGGTATAAAATACGGGGTGTTACACCGGCACTTTATCAAGCCTTATCCCAGGATGGAGGACATGCCTCCGTATGACCTGTCTGAGGCCGAGGAAAGAGCCTTTGACTACTTTGAGTCGGAGGACGTGGCCGCTGAGGGTGATGAGGCCGAGATGAGAATTCCCTACACTTGGCTTCCTCATACCAAGTATATTCTTGGCAACGAGCCTCTGTCTGTTGTTTTCCTATGCCGGACTCACCCAAAAGGTGTGTAATATGATTTTTGGTCCGACAAGGTCCTTTGGAATTGTGCGTTTTTCTTCGTTCTCTTGTTATCTACTGACGTAATGTTTATTTCGTGTGACTTGTTTTTCAGGTGATGTTAGCTTGGATTTAGAGGAGCTGGGACTAGACGATCAATTACGCCCAATGTCTAAAGCTCCTGAAGAACCTGTTTTTTACTATGACACCGTCCACGGACTTACTGGGGGTCCGCGAGGTGCTGACCAGAATGTCGGTCGCGGTGGTCGCACGGCTGGGAGAACTGTTCGCCGTGCCGGGCGAACTCAAGGGCGTGCTCCCGGTCGGGGGGAGCAGACTCCCTCTCGCTCTGCTATCCAAGTCCCTATTAACAGGGGTGGTGGCAGCACCAACTGCAGGCATCCAAGGGAACCTGAAGTTGTGGTTCCTCAAAAACGTAAGTCTGTGGATGTTGACTCCATGGATGTGGTTGTCAATGAGGCTTAGGGGCTCTCTGCCTCTCCAGTCCGAGACCCAGCGCTGGAGGTTCCCCGGTCGCCACCATCCTATGCTCGCAGCATGGGAGCAGCTTTGGGGTCTAGCTCTTCCACACGCCAGAGGGTCTATGAGATGCTCAGCGTGCCGAGTTTTCTCTCGGACCTGTGTCCGGGAATCTACTGCCGGGCCTAGGAATGGATAGAGACGAAAATCGTCCCCCTCTGTGCCTCCGTTAAGGCTGCCCTTTCTCATCCTCCTTCTACTGCCGGCCAGCCCTTTAGGCCAGCTTTGGATGTGAGGGAGGACGAGTCTATCTTCGCAGACATTCCTGTGAACGGCGGCACTCTAGGATACCGTCTTCTGAAAGGACTCCAACTGCCATTTGATCGCCCTGCGGACAAGTTGGTGGCGCTTGCTGCTCAATTGGCTCACGACCTTATTGTGGTAAGCAGTCTGCTTTGCGTTTGCGTGTTTTTTTTAACTCGCTCTTTTGCCATATTTTGTAGGTTGGGAACTCCGCTATGGAACTGATAGCTCAATATCTTGAGTATCAGCGTGCAGCGGAGGGCGCCATGGAGGCCATTAAGGGCTTGGAGGCTGCCCGGGACGGTGCTCTATCCCAGGTCACTCAACTGAAGGCTGACCTGCAGGCCGAGAAGACAGCCAAGGCAGAAGTTGATAAAGAAGTGGCGGAGCTGCGTCCAAAGGTTAAGGAGCTTGAGGATGTCAAGACCAAGAACCAGGGCTTAGAGCTTGCCCTTCAGGCTGTTAAGGATGAAAAGGTTGTCGCTGTGGAAGGTGCCAAGGCTGAGGCCGGTCAAACTACTGTGGCCGGTTTCAAGAAGTCTGAAGAATTTATCGGGCTTCTAGGTGAACGGTATGACGGCGGGTGGGTGGCCGCCAAAAGATATGTCTACCATTCCCATCCTTACTTTGATTGGGAGCGGATGGAGACCGCTTTTGGCGAGGGTGTTCATCTGCAACCCTTAGTGGATGAGCCCTATATCTGCCCCGAGGACCTCATTGCCAATGTCCTGCCTATTGCTGAAGATGGAGCGCCTCCCTCCTGAAGACTTTGGCGGTCATCTTCAACATCTTCCATAGCGTCCAATAGTTTGTTATACCTTTTAGTTCTTCCCAAATGAATGAAAATGACTTGTTTCATGCTAGTTTAAGTCATAAACAACTCTAACATATCATATATACTTAGTTTGATGTATTTATAGGTAGATTTGATTGCAAATACAACATATAGACTAGTTGGAACCAAAATTAGCCATTTTAGCCCATTTCGGGCCTTTTTTCTTCCCAAATGAATGAAAATGACTTGTTTCATGCTAGTTTAAGTTATAAACAACTCTAACATATCATATATACTTAGTTTGATGTATTTATAGGTAGATTTGATTGCAAATACAATATATAGACTAGTTGGAACCAAAATTAGCCATTTTAGGCCATTTCGGGCCTTTTTCTTCCCCAATGAATGTAAATGACTTGTTTCATGCTAGTTTAAATTATAAACAACTCTAACATATCATATATACTTAGTTTGATGTATTTATAGGTCGATTTGATTGCAAATAAATCATATAGACTAGTTGGAACCAAAATTAGCCATTTTAGGCCATTTCGGGCCTTTTTCTTCCCAAATGAATGAAAATGACTTGTTTCATGCTAGTTTAAGTCATAAACAACTCTAACATATCATATATACTTAGTTTGATGTATTTGTAGGTAGATTTGATTGCAAATACAACATATAGACTAGTTGGAACCAAAATTAGCCATTTTAGGCCATTTCGGGCCTTTTTCTTCCCAAATGAATGAAAATGACTTGTTTCATGCTGGTTTAAGTCATAAACAACTCTAACATATCATATATACTTAGTTTGATGTATTTATAGGTAGATTTGATTGAAAATACAACATATAGACTAGTTGGAACCAAAATTAGTCATTTTAGCCTATTTTGAAAAACAGAACATGTTTCACCTTCCCGACGAGGTTCGATACAAGAAGCTCTACTTGTCTGCTCTGAACGTTAGATGGAGGGATTTTAAGAGCAAATTGGTATCTGGCTGGATAACAATGACGAGAGTTAGATCAAAGAAAGAGAAGTTAGGTGATAGTCCGCCTGACGTATACAAGCACATCAAGAAGGAGGATTGGGCCACTTTCAAAGAAAAGATGATGTCAGATCATGCTATAGTAAGTTTGTATTCTTATTATTAACTTGGTTTTATTGATTTAAATAATATTATACTAACTTAATGTGTTTTTTTATTTTGCAGAAAAAGCGAGAAAAGGCGCTTGAGAGCGCAAAGAAGAACACACATCATCACCACTTAGGTCAGAGGAGTTATGGAGATGCTAGAGAGTTGTGGAGGCAGGAGAAATTCGGTCCACCTAGTTTTGATTCTGGATCGTCTTCTAGTACACCATCCTCCTCGGTGTCCTCTAGTTTTAACCGGGGTGATGATTGGTGGTGCGCGATGCATAAGAAAGATCCTGTTACTAAACAGAGATTCATTCCAGATGAGGAAACAAAGAAAGCAGCTGACAAATACGTATGTATATATCATTATAATTAACTTTTAGTTTGACATGAATATTTTTTCATTTATTAACTACATTATTACTGTTAACTTGCTTTTTGGCAGTTGGAGTACAAGGAGAAGCAAGCCAAGGGTGAGTTCATTCCGGTTCGTAACAGAGACGCCCTTTTTATGGCTCTTGGAGAGAAGCCAGATCATCCGGGTCGCTGTTACGGTTTTGGGGGTGTTAATGTTGGCTATACCAAGGCTTTTGGACACGTACCTCGTACGCACTATAGGAGATCGATGAAGGAACAAGAGGAGGCACTCATACAGAAAATGAGTGAAAGGTGGAGGGAGGACATTGCCACATATATCCAGAATGTGATGATTTCACCTTCACATCCATCTACCGGGCCATATTCTTCACCATCTAGTGGGCCATCTCCTTCTCATGTACATCCACCTACTCAGTCACCTGGGCTGTATCATTTTTTCCCTTCACCATTTGCTATGCCATCTCCTCCTACACAGCCGACTCAGCCTCCTATTCCGATATCTGCTTCACCATTTCCTGGGCCATATTCTGGGCCATCTCCTGGGCCATACCCTGGGCCATACCCTGGGCCACCTCTTGGGCCATCTCCTGGGCCACCTCTTGGGCCATTTCCTGGGCCATATCTTGGGCCATATCCTGGGCCATCTCCTGGGCCATCTCCTGGGCCACCTCTTGGGCCTCCTCCTGGGCCATCTCCTGGGCCATCTCCTGGGCCACCTCCTGGGCCACCTCCTCGGCCATCTCCTGGGCCATCTCTTGGGCCATCTCCTGAGGTAGCTGCTTCACAGCCCACTCATCTACGTACTGCATTATCTGGATCAGACACTCATTCTCCTCAGCTGAAGGTACATATAATTATTATATATACATGTGCTTTATACAAAATATTATCTTATATACATGGCGCCCTATACAAATAATTATCATATTTACATGTGTGTTTTATTCAAATAATATCAATATTACGTGTTGCTGTTAGGACGAGGTTCCATGTCGATTGTATTTGGTAGATCCAACTAGTGGAGAGACTTGTCTAGTGGCAGATGCATATTCTTATGCTTTTGATGAGACCACTATAGTTCATGGGTCTAAAATGATGAATGATCACCTAAAAGTGAAAATTCATCGAATTATAGAGAAATATGGTCATTTGCCACTACCTGTTCCCGTCCCTGCATATGAGATCGACACTACAACTACTGCTTTGGTTACTTGGGTGCAATGGCCAAAACATTTAGCACAAATGTTAAGTGATGAGGTAATTGTTCATATAGGCCTCTATTTTTGTAAATATAATAGCTTTCATTTAAAAATTTCATAATCTTATGCCCGTTTTGAAAAATAATTATTAGGTTACACCGACACCTAAAAAACAAAAAGGGATTTCGGGGGAGGCTGTTAGATCTTCTAGCCAGTTGCATTCATCAGCCGGTTCGGCTTCTCAGTTTAGTCCAGTTATCGACGATCGATCGTTCTTGGACTCCCTTACTGAGGACTGCAGGGAGTTAGCAGATACGCTTCCCTTGCCGTCGCAGACGATGATGCTGTTGGTGTTACCTTGCCGAGATCCTTGTTCCATTATTTGAGATGATGGCACCGCTTTTCTGACCAAGGAGGATATGGTCAGTTTTTGAGAGGAGAAATGATTAATATTTCTATTATCCAAGTCTACATGAGGTAACAATAATCAAAGTTATGTTTTTTTTAACATTTAATTATATGGTAGTTGTATTTTTCACATATAGTTTACTTTTGCCAATTTTTAGGGCTACGCAGTCGGACTTGGCTGGATTTGGGGATTCTATTGGACGTGTTTGTTGGATGTGTCCACAAAGCACCGTTATGGAGTCGCATTCATCATCGGAGGAGGTAACAAAGTACATTCTGCATGCTATGGTTGGATGCGTCGATGTAAATGCTAGTATCATGTTCGCGCCAATCTTTCAAAGTAATATTCTTTCTTAATATCTACAAATATTTATTGTTGCATGATATGTGATTTTTCAAGTAATTATTGTTGTTTAATCTTTCAATAGCCAACATTGGATGCTACTTGTCATATGTCCCTTGCCTGGGATAGTTTATATCTTCGATTCTGCCAGCTATCACAAACATTGGAAGTTAAAGCTTAAATTGCCTATGATAGCGTAAGTTGATATATGTTTGATATACTTTATATGAATTGAGATGGTAACATTCCACAATTAAGGACTAAATCAAACAATGTTGTGTTATCTAGTGCTTTTAGGAGGTTTCGGATGAGCGGCCACAAGTTCGTCGAGAGAAGCTTTTGTGGAAATATGTTGAGGTATGTATTGATCGAATTTCTTGATTCAATTTAAAGCTTACTTTATTCTCATTATGCAGTAATTTTTCTCATTTTCTTATAACTTTTGATAAAGTGCCCGCAACAACAAGGAGGCACGGAGTGCGGTTATTTTGTGATGCGGTACATTTTTGACGTACTCGCTTCATATTTTGGTTTGTTCGATATGGACAAAGTAAGTTTATATAATTATTCATTTCATATTTAATATATTTTAACTATTTGATGCTAACTTTGGTAAATTATTTTCAGGTTGCTCAAACCTTTACCAAAGATCCTTATACGAAGGATCAAATCAATGAGGTGAAGAATAAGTGGGCAAGATACTTTGTTGATGAGTGCATTGCATAGGTTAGTTAGTTTATGTTAATATTCTTTTTTTGTTCTAGATAACTTTAGACGAACATATACATTATTGCAACTTGTACAACCAACTTTGTAGTGATGGATTATCATGATATATAAATATTTTTGTTGGATTATTATGGAATTGTATTTATGTTGGTTGGGTTGAATATGATGTTGGTTTGTTGGCTTGAATATTGGATGATGTATGTTGGAGATCATGGTGGTTGTTTGATGGATTTTTGATTTGCTTGGATGGTGGATTCGGAGATGTTATTGGTTGTTGTACAGGTTAATTAAGTCCCTATTATGGGTTTATCCAATTTACAAACGGAGCTCTGCCGAAATTTATGCAGAAAATTTATTAGCATATTGCTGCATAGCTTCATCAAGGTTGCATATATAGCTTCCTCTTCACTAATATAAAACAATAAAAAAAAAAATTTTAAAAAAAAAGGTAATATTGCTGCGGTTTCTGGCCCAGAACCGCAACAATATTACTTTTTTTTATTATAAAAAAGTAATATTGCTGCGGTTCTGGGCCAGAAACCGCAACAATATTACTTTTTTATAATAAAAAAAAGTAATATTGCTGCTGTTTCTGGCCCAGAACCGCAGCAATATAACCTTTTTGGGCCACCTTATTATGTCACCACAATTCCTTATATTGATGCGGTTTGGTAATTAAAACCGCAGCAATATTATTAATACCTATTGCTGCGCCCTCAATTGCTACGCGCCCTATTCCGCAGCAATAGGGCACTTTTTAACCGCAGTAAGTAGCCTTTTTTCTACGAGTGTCATATTGGCCTCTCGGGCCTCATATTCCCCTCTAACTTGGCCGCTAACAACCTGTGAATCTGTTTTTAAGAGGATGCTCTTAGCTCCTGCTGCGATGCACATTCTTAGTTCGCAATAGCTGCCTCGTATTCTGACTCATTGTTTGAGGCTGGGAACGTAAACTTAATCGCGTATTCACAGACATTTCCTTCTGGACTGGTTATCACAATTCCGGCCCCTGCTCCACTCGCGGCCGAAGACCCATCAACCTCTAACAGCCATGAGTCTTTTTCTTTTATCTCATCCTCTTCATATGCTTCTGTTATGAAATCTGCCAAGGCCTGAGGTTTTATGGCTGTTCGCGGCTTGTATTGGATATCATACTCCGACAACTCAACGCTCCATTTCAACAAACGCCCGGAATTATCCATCCTTTGCAACGTCTTTTGCAGCGGTTGATTCGTTAACACTTGTATTGGATGACAGTCAAAGTAGGGCCTCAACTTTCTGGCTGCTATGACGAATGCCAGCGCCATCTTTTCAATCAGCTGGTAGCGGCTCTCAGGGTTGTTAAGGATGTGACTAACAAAGTATATCAGATGTTGCTGCTTCTCTTTTTCCACTAGCAATACCGCCGCTACAGTTTTAGGAGAGGCTGAGATATATAACTGCAATGTATCCCCAGCCTCGGGCCTTGCTATCGTTGGCAGTTTTACTAGGTGCTCTTTGACGGCTGAGAAAGCTTTACGCTGCTCTTCTCCCCATTCAAACTTCTTGTTCCCTCTTAGTAACGCGAAAAATGGGAGAGCCTGATTGGCTGATTTTGAGATGAACCTTGTCAAGGCAGCCATCCTTCCCGTCAATCTCTGGATGTCCTTGACACCTTTTGGCTCCGAGAGGTTCATAATTGCCTGAACCTTGTCTGGGTTTGCATCAATACCTCTTTTACTGACCATAAACCCTAAGAACTTTCCTGCTCTCACGCCAAAGACACACTTCTTTGGGTTTAACTTCATGTTATATTTTCTCAAGGTGGTGAATGCTTTTTCGAGGTCCGCCAGGTGCTCGCGGTCAGTTTTACTTTTCACAATAGAATCATCCACGTATACTTCTATGTTGCGCCCTTTCTGGTCCGCAAAGACCTTGTCGACCAACTTCTGATAGGTCGCGCCAGCGTTTCTCAAACCAAACACCCTTGCCTTGTAATTGTATACACCTCCATCTGTAATAATGTTGTTTTCTTCCGGTCCTCTTTCAGTAGACTGATCTGATGATACCCCGAGAATGCGTCCGTGAAGCTCAGCAAAGCATGCCCGCTAGTAGAGTCTACTAGCTGGTCTATCCTTGGTAAAGGATGATACCCCGAGAATGCGTCCATGAAGCTCAGCAAAGCATGCCCGCTAGTAGAGTCTACTAGCTGGTCTATCCTTGGTAAAGGGTAACAGTCCTTTGGGCATGCCCTATTTAGATTTGTTAAGTCCACACACATGCGCCATTGGTCGTTGGCCTTTTTCACCATCACTACGTTTGCCAGCCACTCTGGATAATCGCATGGTTCAATGAAATCGGCTGTTATCAATTTTTCTACTTCCTCTTTGATAGCTTTGTTCTTCTCGGTTGAAAAAGCCCTTTTGTTCTGCTTTACTGGGCGGACTGCGCTGTCGACGTTTAGACGATGAACCATCACGGCCGGGTCTCTTCCCGGCATCTCATCCGCCGAGAATGCGAATACGTCAGCATTTTCTCGTAGGAGAGTCACCAGGTTGATCCTGACCTCTGGGTCCATGTCCATCGCGACAGCGACCGCTCTAGCAGGATCATCCTCCAGCGTTTTTTGCCTGGTTTCACCATCTGGTTTTGGTCTCGGCTCATCCTCTGGCCGGGACTCTAAATCTTCTAGCGCAACTGCTTTACCCTTCCAGACTGTATCTACTTCATCTGCTTCATTGTCTTCCTTCACTTCAGCTTGGGCTTTTCTCTGGGCCCTTCTCTGCTTCCTTGATGGCGGGTCGAGATTCTCTATTGGGAATCTCCTGGCAGGCTGCTTTAGTGTTGTCAAATAGCATGACCTTGCCATCTCCTGGTTACCCTTCAACCTTGATGTTGCTCCGCCATTGGACACATACAGCATTGTCAGATGATAAGTTGAGACGACAGCTTGGACGTCATGAATGAAGGGACGCCCTATGATAGCGTTGTACGTTCCCGGGACATCCACCATAAGAAATTCAGCCATGACGTCTCTGGCTGTGTCATTTTCTCCAATGCGCACCGGTAGCGAGATCAATCCTTCTGGTACTACTGACGCTCATGTGAACCCGATGACCGGATACCTGAACGGCTTCAAATACTCTCGGCCAATCATGAGTTTTTCGAATGTTTATAAGTACAGAATGTTTGCAGAGCTGCCTCCGTCCACTAAGATTCTGTGGACCAGGCAATTTGAGATTTTCAGAGTTACTACCAAAGGGTCGTCATGAGGATAAACGACATGTTTGGCGTCCTCTAGCGTGAATGACATCGCTGGCATTGCTGGCGGCTTTTTCCATGGAAGACTTTCATTGAAGTTGACATGATGCCTGAATTCTTTCAAGCTTGCCTTCGCACTATTAATACTTCCTCCATGGATGGGACCTCCGCTAATAACATGAATCTCACTTATCCGAGACTGGACATTGCGGTTTGCTAGCTTTACCAAATCTCCCTCTTTGGTTTGAGCTTTGTACTGACTGAAGTATCCTCTTCTTATAAAGTCCTCCAGGTTATCCTTTAGATGTCGGCAGTCTTCAGTCAGATGGCCGTGATCTCCGTGGAAATCACACCACTTACTCTTGTCACGGTTCTTATGGAACATCTGCCTTGGACGTTGTTATTTGTCACTGTCTTTGTTCATCAGAAAAATCTGGCTTCTTGAGATTGTGAGCTGGGTGTACGCATCAAACCTCTCCTTTCGTTCACCTCCCTCTCGACTGCTTTTTTCACGGTCTCTATGATCGCGGTCATACCTCTCATTTTCTCTTTCTCGGTCATTTCCTCTCTTGACCATGTTTGATTCCTGTTTTCTTTCGTCTCGGCCACGGTCGACTTCATGACCCTTCTCTTTTTTATGCTTATCCTCCTTCTTTGACTCACGGCTGCTTACTGCCTTGTCAAACTCTTCTCTTCTGATATAATCATTGGCGTTGCCAAGGACGGGACCCAGAGATGTATAGGATTTCCGGCCCAAATAGTTTCGAAACGGTGATCCCTCCTTAAGCCCTATCATTAAAGCCAAAACGGCCACATCCTGCTGCAGTCTAGGTATCGATACCGCCTCAACATTGAAACGGCCGATATAGTCCCTCAAACTTTCATTCGCACCTTGTTTAACCGAAAGCAATGCTCCCGCACGGCGCCTATTACTTACAAATTGCGTACTGAATATAGATGACAGCTGAGAGAAGCTAGAGATGCTACCTGGTTTGAGACTATTAAACCACGTCTGAGCTATCCTGGTTAGAGTTGATGGGAAGACTTTGCACCTGATGGCGTCCACCTGAGTGTAAAGGAACATGTGCCCCTCATAGGCCGCGACATGGTCATCAGGATCAAAAGTGCCATCATACTTGGAGGACGGCATCTTGATTCTCATCATTGGGTGATTTAGTATCTCTGAGGTGAAGGGGGAGAGTTTTGGCTTAATAAGGAGGTCACCCCCGGCCGAATAGTTACTAGCACCGGCGGTGCTGTACTCACGGCGGGAGTAACCCTGCGTCTCCTCTTCAGAGTTGTATAGTTCCTCTGTCTCCAGAATCTCTTCCTCATAGTTAGATCGATCTATCTTTTTCTCCATCTCACGCCCCTCTTTACCCAAGGACTGCATCTTTCGAAGCGGGGTACCGTCCACGTTCCTACCGGCCGTAGCCAGTTGTCGTTTACGGGTTCCGCCAGACTGTTGGGGAGGAGTGTTTTGTTGAGGGGTGCCTGTTAGCATATGGATGAATGATGCTACATGTTGCAATTGTTTAGGAGAGAGCTGACTTAACTGAGCCAGATTGAATGGTACATTCCTATTTGGAGTTTGTTCTTCATTCCCTGGTGTCCGGTAATGGAACTGTGGGTTTCCCAATGCTCCGGTAATAGCAGGCTGCAAGGAAGTCTGACCAAGTTCGAGCTCGGGCTGACCGTGACTAGTATTGTTTGCATCTTCCATGACTGATACCTTGAAAGGGTGGGAGTCCCCCTCCTTCTAGCACCAGTTGTTTCAGTATCGAAAACGGTGCCGGACTTTAGGATCGTTCGACAATGACGAGGTTGTCCATGAAGGATGATCTCAAGGTTAACAAACGTGAGCTACCCTCGGGGGTGTTTCGAGGAAACCCCCTCCGACGCTCAAGTCAGCTAATGCCCGAGAGGAATTTAGAGAGAGAAAGCTTAGAGCGAGAGAGATAGGCTATTTTCAGTATGAGAGAATGTACCTACAGGAATAGTACTGTTTGGCTATTTATAGGCGTACTATTCAATTGACATGATGCGTAATCCTTTGACACGTGTACTGCTGTAATGGATCTGTCAGAGGGAAGATTACCTTTGTTTTGTCTTCTTCTGTGACCGTGACGGCAGTCCCGGCCTATGAGTAGAGGATATGCGCTTTGTCTCTTGTGAGTTCACGTCTTCATAGTTTGCTGTCGGCCCCCACATGTGTCCGTTCACAAACTTGGGTAGTACCCATACATCTACCATACATGAACAACGAAAAAGAAAGGGAACTTATTTCAAGTCTAGCATTATTTGAAGAAAAACTATCAACCAATTCTTAATAACCGGCCAGTATTCAATTCTTTTTTTTTTTCTTTTTTTAGTTTTTCTAATCCTGAATTATGTTTTCTAGTTTTGCCTTTTTAGGAGCTTAGCATCAACAAACTTACACATTCCCAAAACTCCAAAATTGTAAATGAAGGATTTATGTCCTCGACTTAAATGCAATTACTAATTATATTATGGATCGTACTATGGAGATAATAAATTCCTCCAATTGGGTCGTCTATACGTCTTGCTAAAGAATGCTATAGAACTTTGGGTTAGGAAATTATGAATCCGAAGCCTAATAGAATGGATCCTATTAGGTCACACATTAAAACATTAGATCAACAAAACGAAACCTAGAGCCCATATAGGGCCCTAGGGTGGGCGGCCAAGAGGAGGGAAAGGGGAACTATTTCTAACCTAAATATATTTATATATCGGTTAGGCAAAAGAAGAAAATATACTTGATATGTCTTATTATTCTTCTCTCTCATATTCTTTCCTAAAAGTCACAAAAACTCCATTAAAGTAGAAGAAGAATTTCTTCCTTCCAACTAGCATTGGTGGAGAGTTGATCAAGGTTGGTGGACCAAGTAGAGAAATCACAATTGGGGTTCTATATCTGGGTTATATAAGCTTTGTGAAATTCACGCTACAAAGGTTAATTCTAAACTTGTATGTGATCCTTGATTGTATATGCATGTGATCCTGTTTTAACTGCTTATGAATTTGATTCATGAAATTCTGCTTATAGTACTTAGAGAATCCTACAGTAGTATCAGTTTTAGCCTCTTGCATATAAAATTTTGGTCATAATAAAGTTTAGTTTATGTATGATTTAATTTGATTAAGGGGAGCAATTGAATTATGGATTGAATAATTAATTGGAATTGATTAAATGGAGGTTTAATTACTTATTTTCAATTACTAGTGGCCGAAATAATTCACCCTTTAAACCCTAAGTTTTTCAAAATTTCAAAATCTGATTTTAGATCTCTAAATTCCGAATAGTAAATTCATATTGTTAATCTAATTTTCATGTTTAAAATTGGTTATGTATGAAAATCAATTCATGTGAAAAGTGTTTTATATGAATTAGAGATTAATTTATATGAATAACATAAAAATTAATTAAAATATGGATTTTAATTTAATTTTCTGAATTAGGCATAAAAGAGTTTATGTTTAATTTAAACAAGATAACCAAATTAATTTTATCAAAGGTTGTAATTTTAATTCCTTCAAATAAAAAAATAATAAAAGAAAATAAAAAATTGAAGGAGGGAGGAAGAGGATCAGCCACGTGCGGTGGATGATCTGGTGGTCTGCCGGCGAAAAGCCGGGGAGGAGGGCCGACGCAGTCTACCGGCGAGCAGTCGAGTCGACGAGGAAATGTGGCTGTAACAACCACCATGCGACGCACGACGTGCAGCAGCAGCGTGCTGCTGTCTGGCGATGGTACCTTGTTGCTGGCATCGGCTCACGGAAGACCGGCAGGTTGCTGGTGAGATCGCCTAAAAAGGATGGTCGGAATTTTGGGCCGAAATCTTTCTAAGTAAGGTTTGCGTGGAAGGCAGCCTTAGGCTACTTAAAGTTCCACGATTTTTCCAAGTTTTTAAAAAGTAAAAAATAAAAAAAAAATTTACATAAGTGATATATACAGCAAAAAAAAAGAGGCTAAATATAGCATATAAAATTATGCTTAACTTAACTATGGTTAATTTTATTTTTTTTTAATTAAAAAAAAATCTCGTACACAGGAGTGCAGCAAAATACGTTATCATAAGTACTTGTGCACACAAGCCAACGTGTCAAATTTATTTATAAAGTTGGATGTGTTAGGGTTGGGAAAAATTCTGAAATGGGTCTATCGCATCCCCCTAACATAATAGCCCGCGCCTAAAGTTTTCGTGTTAGGTTATATTATATGTTTGACCTACGGTAGGGGTATGGCGGGAATGAGGTCATTTATCATAGATGACCCCCCTATAGGGTGGTCATTTGTTATAGATGACCCCCGTATAAAGGGGTCATTTGTCATAGATGACCCCTCCAAAGCGGGGTCATTTGTCAAAGATGACCCCCCCAAAAGGGGGTCATTTGTCATAGATGACCCCCCCAAAGAGTAGGTTAGTCTTTAAAGATGTTTTGCTGTATTTAGCTTTTTTTTTTTGCTGTATATAGCGACATGCCTTATAATCTGACGTGATTTCTTTTGGGCAGTTGCAGATTTTTTTTTTTTGGAATTTTTTTTATTTTGATTTTAAAACAGATTTTGAGAAAGTTAAGTGAATTTCAATTATGTTAATTTTTGACTAGGTCATAAATTAAAATCTATAATTTAATTCTTTAATCTACTTAAAATTACTAGGCTAGATATTATATGATAGAATCTTTAGGTGGTTAGGAATTACTTAAATTCTTTATCTTCTTGCTTTAATTAACTATATTTGATATTTTAATTGTTGGCAAGTATAACATGTGATATTATTATGTGGCTTTTATATATATTATGATATATTTGCTATGTATGACTAGTATGGCCCAAATTAAGTTAGAAAATATGATGTGCGTATCGTGATGTATTCTTGTAATTTTAAATACGATATGCGTATCTTTAAGTACGTATTTTTGTAATTTATTTAATTTAGTTATTATTTTTTAGGATTATGGGTCATACTAGATCATTTTAAATTTTGCATTTTATTATTATTTAAAATACATATAAGTTTATTGTATGTTGTTTATTGATGCGCTAGAGTCCACTGATTGATAACAACATAATAAACTTAGGTCCCGTAAATATTAAGGTTTGCTTTTCCAAACATAGAGTACTTATCAAACCCTTAATTATAGTAATAGGTCATGCCTCCGCAGGGTGTTATCATTAATTTTGGGATATAAGGTAAAATTGCGAATTTTACAACTTATTTTGGTTGTCCTTAACAAAATTATCAAAAGCGTTTTGAATTTTGAAGCAAGAGATAGTTAAACATGCGATGTTTATCCATCTAAACAAGAGTTATAAATCGTTATAATTAGTAAAAGAGTTTACTTACCTGGATAATGTAACGTTAAAATAAGGCCTCTGTCTGCTTAGTGTTTCATGTTGATAGGATCTTTAAATCACTTATTCACAGGGGACTTTAATTTAGAATAGGTGGTCAACCTAGAAACCTTTTACATGTTTTACGTTGCGTTATAAACATAAAATTGAACTTTGCTTTATTTTTCTGTATGTAGATACCATGTATAATAACAACAACAACAACTCTAGTTTCAACATTCGTCCTTTTCTTGGAAAGGACAGACAGAATGGTGAAAATTTTCTTAATTGGAAAGGACCTTAAGACTCGTTCTGAGGTTTGAGGGTCGAGAGGACATCTTAGATACCCCACTTCCTGTTGTAACTGATGAATCAACTGAGGCAGACAAATGTCGTGCCAAACAGGCTAGTGATAAGTCTATACCAATCACTTGCATGATGATAGCAGCCATGGAGCCAAACCTCCAAAAGAGGTTCGAAACCAAGGATGCTTATACGATCATGCAAGAGCTGCGGGCCATGTTTAAAACTCAGGCTCGAATCAAGCGGTATGAGACTATTAGGGAGATACTTGAATGTCACATGAAGTCGGGTCAAGCTGTTGGCCCCCATGTTTTCGCAATGATGGGTCTTTTCAAAAACATGAAACAACTTGGATTCCGTTATAGGGTTGAGTTGGCTACTAACATTATTCTCTACTCACTATCTGACAGTTTCACTCAGTTCAGAATGACCTATAATAGGAATGAGTCTGAAAAGAATTTGCAAGAGCTGCATGGATTGTTGGTCAATGCTAAAAGAAGGAACATCCCTAAAGTTGAACCAAATAAAGAGGTTTTGATGGTTCAAAAGGGAAAGGGTTTTAAGAAGAAATGGGCAGGAAAGAAGGACAAAGGCAAGCAAGTTGTCATTGTTGCTGAAAAACCTAAGCCAACTACCAAGCCAAAGGTCGCTGCGGAAAGCAAGTGCTTACACTGTCATAAGATAGGACACTGGAAGAGGAATTGCTCGGTATACTTGGAGGAAAAGAAGTCTGGGACTTCCACTTCATGTATGTATGTTATAGAAATCAATTTGACTTCTACTTCATTATGGGTATTTGATAGCGGGTGTGGTTCTCACATAGTTAATGATGTGCGGAGACTAAAAAGAAGTAGGAAGCTGTCAAAAGGCGAGGTAGAGCTACGCGTTGAAAATGGAGCACGAGTTGCTGCACTTGCCATAGGGAGCTATAGTATACACTTGCCATCCGGGCTTATTTTAGAACTAAATAATTGTTATTTTGTTCCTTGATAAGTCATATTTATATATAGTTTTTAGTTGCATTTAGGTTGCATTTTAGAGCATTTAGTTTCATATTTAGGTTCATTGATGCATTATATTCTTAAGTTATATTTTTCTACTCCTATTCGGTATGTTTTCTTGTTTTTGATGAATTTCAGGCATTGAGGACATATTTGGAGTATGATTAATTAAGCTTGAGGATTAGGAGCACTTGGAAGGAAGCTACAATGCATAAGGATCGTCATAGATATTTTATAATACGAATTTGAGCGAAAACGAAGCGGAAAATAATTAGAAGAAATGTGAAAAAGGAGTCATGTCTACTCTTCTGATCATAACTTTTGATGTGATTCTTAGAATCGAGTAATTCCAGCATATTTGGAAACTAGACTTGAGGGCTTTCCAACGATAGGTGGCACGCCCCGAGGAGACTTTTAGTCAAGGAGTTATGCCTTTCGGAAGATTGCACTGATTCTGCTGGAATATGCCACGCGTACGCGCGGATCACTAATCCGCGTATTAATGATTTA
The DNA here is from genome assembly GCF_026745355.1 of Beta vulgaris subsp. vulgaris. Taxonomy (NCBI): domain Eukaryota; kingdom Viridiplantae; phylum Streptophyta; class Magnoliopsida; order Caryophyllales; family Amaranthaceae; genus Beta; species Beta vulgaris. The sequence continues at coordinate 44,492,400 of NC_079209.1, read as the reverse complement.
TTTAAGATTTTCTGTAAATTACTTTCCAAGTCATATTAGGTTATTGAATATTTATTTAGATAGGTTTTCATTCTTTTTCTCCTCCTCCTCCTCTCACGTTATTTCTTTTTAGGTTTTAGGGTTTAGTTTTTCTCTCTTCTTCTTTTTCTCTCTAGTTTTGAGTGTAAACCCTAGTTTTTATTCTTCTTCATTAATTCATGAGTTTCATTAGTTTCTTTCATTGATTTCTTTGATTATGTTTTCTTTCATAGTTTTAGATTTCATTATTTATTTCATGATAGAGTAGTTTCTTTTATCTATGGTTAAGTTAAACCCTAGTATGATTTAATTCATGATTGTTTCTTTAAATTCTCATATTAATTGTTAATTGTTCTTGCTTAATTGATTGTGCATATTCCAATACTAGATTAGGGATAACTAGTATTGTTATTATTCCATTGTCTTGATCACAACGGGAGTTGGATTTTGACGGATTTGAGTATTTCAATTAAGGGCATGAAGTTCTCCACGGGAGTAGGTAGAATGGATTGTTAGGAAGTTAAAGTGCCGTGTTTAATGTCTTTAATTTGCATGATTCCACGGGAGTAGGCTTGAATGCATATTAGAGAAGCCATAGATACTCGGGAGAGGTTTATGGTACTTTATAGGGTGTACTTTTCCTTGTGAACATTTAATTTATTAGTTTGGGGTAGAAATTATTTTGTATTATTTCGTGCTAGTGGGGATACTTAACTGTAGAGTCTTTTATTTATATATTGATTAGTATAGTTGATTCGACGATCATTGATATTAACATCCTTTAGTCTTACCATTATTTAAGGACTAATCATAGAACAACTTTCTCTCTGTGGGATCGACTCTGACTTACCCTACTACATAGTTAGGAGGATTAGTTAGGTTATTTATTTTTGTTAGGTGCGCGACACGCCTATCAAATTTTGGCGCCGTTGCCGGGGAGACGGTTTTGTTCTATTTAGTTTTTTTATTGTTGGTGAGACTAAATTGTAAATATTTTTTTTTTCTCTCTTTTGTGAATATTTTTTTTGTAACTTTTTTGTATCATGGAGTCATGCTATTTTGATGATGGGGATAATTATTTTGCTAGGCAACATAGTAATAATTTTTGGAATTCTCATGTTTACAGTTTTGATGCATCATATCAAAATCCTCCCAATTTTTCATGAGTTCTCCTGAATTACCTCATATGTTATGTGAATCCCATGTATATGCTAGTAATTCTAGAGCAATTTTTTCTTTTCCTCAATATGAGAATGAATTGTTTTGGAAATACTATCACAGACTTGGTGATTTTATAGGTCCTAATCATGGAATTGAATTATGGGATATGTGCCTAGTGATTTATGAGGGGTTAAATGAAGAAACTAGGATGGTGGTAGAATCTATGTGTGATGGAGGATTTCTATTCCAATCGCCTGATTATTGTTGGGATTTAATTGAGTGGTTGGCTAGAGATACTTATGAGTGGGAGATGTCTTCATCCGCTCTTTCACCCCAAACTTACATGTCACCACCCCCTTATTGTTCTAATTGTCAGTCTACTTCTCATTATTTTTCTTCTTGTGATGTGACATTAATAGATGGTTTCGACCCCTCTTCCCAATTTGAACGTCAATCTGCTCAGAATTCTAGCCCCGATCCGTTTATTTATGATGATAATGAGGGGTGGATAATAAATGAGAGCTATTGGGATGATGAACAGATTGAAAGAACGACTAATGTGATGGATGTTTTGCAGGAGGAAGAAGCCATGGTTGAAATTTCCTCTCTGGAGGAAAGTCAAGTTGAGCGTGAGGTGATTTATGAGTCTTTATCGGTATCACCTACTGTTTTTGAGTCTCATGTTCCATTCTCTGAGAAACTTGATATTATATCTTCTTCCCCTATATTATATCCTCCATCGTTCCTTCTTTCTCCCATTTTGAATGATTTTCATGATAATGTAAATAATGTACAATTCGTTTCTTTTCCTTCTTTTGAGTCATGTAAAAAGACTAACGATTTTTCTTTTTCTTCTTGTAAATATAACTTTTCGTTTGATTTTTCTTTTTGTAGTTTTAATAATTTGTTAGGACTAACATTTTTCATTTTTCTTTTTCACTGTTATATAATATGCTCTGAGATGTTTGCAGGAACATATGATAAGCTTCTTCGAGCATTGAACTATTATGAGTGATCTACTAGTCTTCAACGGTCATGCAAGACCTTAAATTTGCGCTTCTCGAGAGGCAACCCGAGCATTAACTTATTTTCTCTCTTATTTCTTTACTTTTTATAATAATTTTTGTCTTTGTTTCTTCCTTTTTGAGTGAGTTTACTCACTTTGGTGTTTTTTTTTGTGTGTTTATTGTAGGTGGACAGAGATTGAAAAAAAAAAAAAAAAAATCAGAAAAACAAAAATCTGTTCAGTCCGTTGGTTGGTCGCCATTCGCTGGCTTAGTTGTTACTACTGGATTAATATAAAAAAAAAACAAAAAAAAAAAAAAGGAAAAAAAAAAATTAAAGAACGAAGCAGAAAGCGAGCAGAGCTCTGACGCACCACCGGCGACCTGCTTTGGAGCCCAGCACCGTCACCTTTACCGGCACCACCCGCACCGGAATTATTTCCGGCGCCTGTTACACGCACCACCCGCACCGGAATTATTTCTCTAGCCTTCGCACCATACCAGACCCCCCCTCCTTCACATCTTCATCAATCTCCGACACCCACTGCACGACCACTATCGCCGACCACGCCCTCCCCTCCCATCGCCACAATCGAACACCTTCCCATCTTCATTGACCGTCGAGAACCACCATCAAACTGCGCATCACCACTCATCCCGGCGCCTTCCCAGCTCTCGCCTTTCCTTCTGATCTT